>NC_051182.1:156950485-156969900 GCF_013339695.2 Rhipicephalus sanguineus
TTGTAGTGAAGGCGGTCGAAGAAGAAGACGAAGAGACTTCTTGTGGTGCCAGCGCGCGTCAATATGTTACAGATGGCTATGCTAGGTTTTAGAAAGCGGACGGTCGCCAATGGAACTACGGACAAAGCCCAGCGCAAAAGCTGCTTCGCATCTAAAAGGATAACAATAATAATGAAATCATCCCACCCCGGAGCAGTGGGAGTGCGGGCTGACCAGCTCTCAGCTAGGGGCTCGCCTGATCTCCTGGGCTAGGGCAGCAGCGGTCGCTCGCAGCTTTCTGAACTTAGAAGAGGGCACCTACCTTTATTTTATTTTTTATTTTTATTGGCTCAAACAAATGTTTCTGCAACAACAACACGTCCGGCAATTGGTCACTGGTTCTTTGGCAATAACTACATCATCAAAAGAGCTTAGGCGTCCTCGTGCTTTTCAAGTGCTGCAATAAAGGTCGCAAGCAGCGCGTAGACGAAAACGTGCTCTATTTTCGGAGAAAGACGTAATTCCATTCCCATTCCATTTCGTGCAAAAGGCGATTAATTTCATTCCCATTCCATTCTTTCAAGCGTTGGCCCCATTCCATTCCCATTCCATTCCGGGGTCGCGAAAATGTGAAATGATTCCGGAGTCATTCCAATTCCGGAGTGGCAACTCCGCAACACTGTTACCAACTGCTTACGGCGCAACAGGTATCACAGACTTGCGGCGTTCGGACCGCGTGGTGACGTAGCATAATTTGGGCTTCAGTGGTCTGACCGTGTCACTTGGCCGCACGTGACATACATTTCGGCCACCGCACGTGCATACATAGCACTTTCAATTTATTGTTTGATTATTGATTAATTCATTCATTGCTATGGCTATTATGATAATTGTGGTTGAACCAGCCCCTAGCTTTGTGAGGAATACGTAGCAGACATTCAAGCGGTACGATTCCGGGCATTTTCATTACCTTGCGGTCCTTTGCTTAAAGGATGAAAGGGGCACTTAATTTCTCTGTTGCGGGGCTCTTTATTTTGCAGGTTATGAGTAAGGGTGATTTGGCTAGGTAGCAGAACTCCACGATATAAGCAGATCGAGCACGTAGTCTTTTCGCAGTGACTTATGCTAGGTGTCTTTACCCATTTGGCTCTAAGAACACTAGCGCAGACGGTAATAATAAGAACGAACAGACAGCAATGCCAAGGAAAGTATAGGGGGTGTTACTTGTAGTGATGAGAATATAACTGTGAGGAAAGTAAAGTGGACGAAAAGATAACTTGCCGTCGGCAGGGACCGAACCTGTGACCTTCGAATAACGCGTCCGATGCTCTACCACTGAGCTACGGCGGCGGTCATCTCCCCGTCCACTTTATACGGTATATATGTGGATTGAAACTTAGGAGTGTCAGTCAGCACCAGTCGCAGCCATGGTGGCGAGTGTGGAACACTTTTTTCTGCCTTTTCGGCGTCACGTAGCACGTGATGTATATACGAGCAGGCAGCTCACCAATAATCGCTCGCATACTACCTGAAGGCATCATGTCTGCCAGAACGAGACCCTCGCTATGAATGAAGGAAAGAAGATTACTTTTAAGGGCTCGAGTTTCTTTGTTAGACACAATATTAATGAGAACTAACAGACAGCAATGCCAAGGAAAGTGTAGGGGTTTTATTTGTAGTAATTAGAATATAAATGTGAAGAAAGTAAAGTGGACGAAAAGATAACTTGCCGCCGGCAGGGACCGAACCTGCGACCTTCGAATAATGCGACCTTCGAAAAACGAGCCCTTAAAAGTAATCTTCTTTCCTTCATTCATAGCGAGGGTCTCGTTCTGGTAGACATGATGCCTTCAGGTAGTATGCCAGGGATTATTGGAAAGCTGCAAGCTCGTAAATAGTTCACGTGTTACGTGACGCCGCCAGGCAAAAAAAAGTTTTTCACACTCGCCGTCATGGCTACGAGCGGCGCTGATTAACACTTCGGGGTTCAAAAGCACGTATATACCCAATAAAATGGATGGGGGACGATTGAAGCCATAGCTCAATTGGTAAAGCATCGGACGCGTTATTCGAAAGTTTCAGGATGGGTTTCTGCCGACTTCAAGTCGCCTTTTCGTCCACTTCAATTTCTTCACATTTATGTCGTAATTACTACGAATAACGTCTCCTATACTTTCCTTGGCTTGATTGTCTGTTGGTTCTCACCACCGGTATGGTATATGCACTTACCTACGGCTGCTGGGCCTTCGCTTTGTACCTGACTGCGGTCTGGGGATTCTGGAACTCTTCTTCCGTCCGAGACTTCAAACCAGTTGAGCAGAAAAAGCCGTGGCCATAGCTGGATCTGGCTGTTGTGCCAATTGGGATTGTATCCCGGCAGCCACGGGTAGTTGTAAGCGAGCGTATCTTCAAGCACGGGCATCGCATTAACAGACACCACCGTTGCAAGGGTCCATAACCAGCATGATATCGTGAACGACTTCATGTCGAGCGGATTGCGCGGAACTCTCCGAACGCAGCTGCAGATTTGAACGTCCCGAACGCGCTATTCTCAAAATGTGGTCGCGTGCCGTGCTGCTTCGATCGCGATGACAACTTCGTGGAAAAAAAGGCACTTTCTTTTCCTTCCATCTGCGGAAGCTTCTCGGAGAAGTTATTTCAAGGTATGGAAGTAAAGACAGAATGATTGAACTGGCATTCGGCAAGTCACGGGGCAACAGAACGACATCGATCGTGCAACGCGAGTTGACAGGCTGGGAGACAAATTCTAGGATTCGGATAAATCGCGAAAAAGGAATCATCGCCTTTCAGAACTACCGAAACAAGTTTGGAAACTTGTTATTTTTTGTTATTCAGTAGGAAGGGAAGATTGAAAGATACTTTTCTTGACCTGATACAACCAGGTTTCTTCGTAGGAGATGACGAGATATTCAGTCAGCGACGCTGCAGGAAGAGTTATCGGCCACACAGGTCAAGTAACACTCTTAAAGTACAGGACACAACTAGAGATTCCGGAAGTCAGTGTTACCACTCCCATCTCAACTGAGTTAAAGCAACACAAAGAAACACATGCTTAAGATTGTGGCATCGAAAGTTCTGCTTGTGTGCGGGCCAGACAGTTTAAAGACAATCCTAGAACCTGGCTTTTTGTAAATGGGAAAACCAGCGCCAGAAGAGACGATTGAAGAAGCAAAGAAACACACAGGACAAGCGCTAACAATTGAAGATTTTTAACGATGCAATACATTATAAAAGGAAAATGGGCGGGAAATCAATGGCACGCGTAATATGAAGCGTGATATTAGCATTGTAAAGCGCGGAACTGAAATGACGAGGACGGGACAGGCAGTAACACACAAGGGCTATATACCCTTGCCATGAAGCCTTAATCATCATATGTGGACACAAGGCGCAGAGGTTATGAACAAATCACCCGAAAACTTACGCGTGTGTTAGCCCTTGGGTTGGCAGCAAAGGCCTCGGCTATCAGACGACTGTTGCTGTACCTTCCTACGACCTGGCAAATTTCGAATTCAGGAGTGCACCTGCACCCGCTGTATTGAAGTGCGAAGTTGCTGCCCCGTTTCCTCATGCAGGACAGCGGAACCACATACACAACGCTGGTCGGGCCTTTTACATGCGGTCTCGTATCTTTGGTAGGTAAAGTGAGATGGGAGTAAACTAGGACTATTCGAATAGGAGTGAAATAGACTCGGAATAGGAGTAAGTGAATAGAAGTAAAAAGGACTAAGTAGAATGGGAGTAGAAAGTTCGTGCCACTGTTCTCTTCCGAAAGGTAACTCTTGGCGAGCTGATGCTGCATTGCATGACCATCGAGATTGTTGGCTTCGGAATTTCATCACTTTAACCCTTAAAATTTCGAAATTTCTTCACTGCACTGACACTTTTAAGGCCGATGTGCGAGAGCCTCACGTCGCACCCGAGGTTTCGCTTCAAGGGGCAACAAGACATGTTTTCCGTTCCATGGTTGGTTTTTTCAAGGGCAATGACGGCTGATGCAGCGTCAACAGAATGACTCTCACATGTAATATCAAGAGAAGACATAATTGCTTTTAATCATTAGCTTAATATATGACACGAAATGTAGTACCGACAAGCCACGTATATAACTGAACGCTTCCAACAGATGGTCGTGCAAAAGCATCCAGGCCATAATGTGGCCCCGTCGAAAAAGATTGCCTCGTTAGTGAAGCGGCTAGCCCGGAATAATGTCCTGGCTATCGCAAAGAGAAGCGAACAATCAGAGGTCTTGTTTTGGCTTGGCTTCTGTCTTCATCCCCGACGTCGCTTTCTCAGGCTTGTCTAATGCCGAGCGCTCCCTTGTACAGGTGTCAGACTGGGCTGGTACCTGTAATTGAGTAATGAAAAGCACCATGAGGTTACATAAATGAATTTAAATGGGTCATTTAAGGGAGTACTTCAGCTCTGAATCCATTTGCAGCAACAGGAGTCACTATCGCGTCTACAAGCAGCATCTACAAGTTTGTGCAGAAAGCTTCTGTAGTTTTGTAGATGCAACCCAGTGTTACGCGACACAGGTGGTGAATGAATGAAAGAAGAGAATTTTGAGGACTCGTTTCACTGTTTTACATAACCTTAATGAAAACTAACTGGTAATAAAGCCAAGGAAGGTGTGGGGGCTGTTAGTTGTACTGTTTTAAGTGTATTTTAGTAATTATGATACAGATGTGGAGAAAGTAAAGTGGACGAAAAGGCAACTTGCCGCCGGCAGGGACGGAACCTTCAACCTTCGGTACCTGCCGTGGGCAAGTTGGCATTTGGTCCACTTCATTTTCTTCACATCTATATCATCTATATCACCACGTAATGGCGTGTGTGACGTCATGTGCTGCACGGAGTGGAGATGTCGTCTTCTACCAAAGTTTCAGCCCCTGCAAATCGTTGAATTTCAATGTAAAGCTGAACAAATCGGAAATAGCTCGATTGCACGCGCAGTTGACCACGGAAGAAAATAGTTCGCCGGAATGCAGAGGCTCGCGCAGCAAGCAGCTTGTTACGTCGCGGCTCGCGAGTGCGCCAGTGTTGTCCGATTCTCAGGTCACTCGCACGTTTATAAAAATATTGAATTATCACTTATGCGCTCGACCGATTGCACTGAAATTTCGCCAGCTTGTTTGTGAACGCACAAGGATCAACTCGCATAACACAGATTATGATGGTAAATTGCGTCTCACGGCCCTTTCAATATAAGACAGCAGCATGCCACTGTCCTTGCTCAGCACCAAGAACGTTTAAGGAACGTTTAGAACAGAATGTGAAATACTAAGAGTACTAAGTAGTTTACTATTGGAGAGCTGCATACTGCTGTCCCCGCTATGCAATTAGAAACAAATGTGGGTGACTCTGTTTAGAAGAAATAATAGACGATTCAGAATACTGTATACAGGGGTCTAAAACACGTGGCCCGCGGATTCGCAAGGAATAAAGTTTTGTGACTTGCGGATAAATGGTACTTGTATTATTTTCGCGCCCATTGCGCTTAATAACGGTGTGTTCGGGTGAGCTACAGTGACAGGAAAGATCTCTATTTCCCAATTTTAGTCATGCTGAAAATCAGTATCGATATGTTTCTCAAAGCCTGACGTCACATCCCGTTCAATTATGACCCATATATGAGATATAGGAAAGGCGTTTTTTGAAATGGCAACTTAGGTGACATTTTCTTCAGTTCACCCCCCCCCCCCCACCACCACCCGCCCCGATTTTTTTCACTGTCCCGACCCTCGTTGAACTAAATCTCGTGATGCGGCCCGCTAGCTGAGATGAGTTTCAGACCCCTGTTCTATTCTCTACCATGGAAGAGCTGTAAGCAGCTGTACCGAACAACAAAACAAAAGTAAGTTAACGAAGCTTTTCAAGCAATGTTGTGTCGTGTTAAGAAAGAGTGGTTAACGATTTAGGGCACTTCGTACTCAACTGATGTGTTTAGAAAAATTTATTGTATCACAGACGGTTAATATCAATAACAATTTAACATGACGTTTTTTTGCTAGAAATACGTTCACGAGAAAGACAAAACAGAATTCAGTAACATGGACATAAATAAACACATGAAATAACGCGTAGGGAACCCGTACAATTGATGTTTAGCACATTTACACACACATTGAAATATGTCAAAAAAAGCTAGGTATGTATAAATATGCATATTATATGGTAAAAGAGAAAGCAAAAAAAAAAAAATTGGCAGCGTATTTGCGTGCTTCGCTGCAAATGTCGTCTAAAGACGATAGAAGAGGCGCTGCGTGAGATATGGACACCATCTGGCAATACGTCGGGAAACATGAGTGCTGTGTTGCGGGCTGGTAGTCCCGGCGCAGCGGCAGGTGGAGACCGGCGGTGACCAACGCGACCGGTGGGGACGCCGGCCAGCCCGAACACGCGGTTTGGCGCGAAGCGCCGAAGGAGAAGAAACGTCCGCACTCTTCGAGTACTCTCCACAAACTCTCTTATTTACACGTCGCCTGGGTAAAACAGGAATGCCAGAGCGGCGCCCCCTGTCATTCGTACAATGGAATACTGAACGGAAACCGAAACACAACATGAGCTTGTGCAGAGGGCACGGAGGAAGACAAGTTTCAGCGCAGTCGCATTTTCAGCGCAGCTTAAGAAACTAGGGTCTTTAAAATTACGTATCTATGTATTTTCTATTAAAGGAACACACCACCTAATACTTGCCTAATGATGTTGCGCCTCAGATATGCGTAATATTTACTTTTTGATCGACAACGTTCACAAGTAGGAACAGCCGTACCAGTTCAAGATGGGTGGGCGTTAAGCAAGTGGTTCAACTTTGGCCGGGTGGCTGAATCGAGTGACGTGCCGGCAAACAGAAAAACAGACCAAAATTTCTGCGTTTAAGTTCCCCAAGAAAGACTATCGTGTTTAAAAAAAACAGAGACAGAAAGAAAGAGAAAGAGAGATAGCGAGAGAGAACGAAAGCGATAGAAAGGAACAGAAAAAGAAAAATAAAGAGAAAAATTGGCCGCGTATCTGCGTGCTTCGCAGCAAATGTCGTGTAAAGACGATAGAAGAGGCGCTGTGTGAGATATGAACGCCATCTGGCAATACGTCGGGAAACATGAGTGCTGTGCTGCGTGCTGGTAGTCCCGGCGCAGCAGCAGGAGAAGACCGGCGGTGACCAACGCGACCGGCGGGGACGCCAGCCAGCCCGAAAACGCGGTTTGGCGCGAAGCGCTGAAGCAGAGTAACGTCCGCACTCAACGAGTACTCTCCACACACTCTTTTATTTACACGTCGCCTGGGTAAAACAGGAACGCCAGAGCGGCGCCCACAACCGGCAGCCTGAAGGCCGCCCACAACGCTGCTTTTTCATTTTTGAAATATTTTTTTTTCACCTTCTTGGCCTTCTCAAAACTAAAGTTTTTCAACACCAAACCATGGCATTCGTACAGTGCAATACAGAACCGAAACCGAAACACAACAATGAGCTCGTGCGAAGGGCACGGAGGAAGGCTGTCCTGTGCCTTCTTTTACTTCGTCGTCGTCTAGTGAGCGCTGTTTCAACAAAGATGAAGGCATACCAACTCGCTCAAGCTTCCATTCTTATGCATTTTCAGCGCAGCTTAAGAAACTAGGGTCCTTAAAATTACGTATGTATGCATTTTCTATTAAAGGAACACGCCACCTAATACTTACCTAGTGATGTTGCACCTCAGATATGCATGATATTTACTTTTTGATCGACAACGTTCACAAGTATGAACAGCCGTACCAGTTCAAGACGGCTGGCCCTTGGGCAAGTGGTTCAACTTTGGCCGAGTGGCTGAATCGAGGGACGTGCCGACAAACAGAAAGACAGACAGAAAGACAGACAGACCAAAATTTCTGCGTTTAAGTTCCCCAAGAAAGACTATCGTCTTTAAAAACGTCAATATGTAGATTTTGCGTATCTACATGGCGCTTCTGCGCATGCCCAATGATACGTGTTAAATTCGCCCAATGTCCGGACGTAAAACACTTCAGGGTGTTTAAGGTATGTTGCCTCCCTTAAAAACGATGATTTTTTCAAGAAAGTCAAGTTTTATTTTTAAGGATTTTAATAATCTGGAGACACTCAGAATTGTGCTACCGCAAAAATTACGCCTTTATCTTGTTTGGTTCAAAAGTTATGTTGCTTTTTACAACTGCCGGCAGAGCTCCCTGAAACCGAAACTGACCCGCTGTGAAAGCGAAACCAACACCAACACTTCAATTCCCAAAAGTAATTCATTGTTACGCTCAATCGCAAATGATAGGTTTAGATTAGTTGGTTGTGCGCAAACTTGAGTGCATTGGGCACGTTGAAAAGCGCGTGGGATGCCGACTGAGAAAATTGAAAAAGATTACTCATGGTTAACTGTAGAACAGCGCTAAGAGACGGGACGATCGAGGAAAGGACACAAACAACGGCGCTGACTAACAACCAAATGTGTTTTATTCTTCCAGTCTTCATATATATACTCCGCCAGAATCTCAAGGAAACAAAAAGCAAAGAAACAAAGAAAAAAGGTGATTATCCTGCACAGAGACCAAAAAATCCTCAGACAGGCAGAAACGTTAACTCCTTCGGAAGGAGGGAGAACGAGGGGAGGCTGACACATGCCTCTCCGCCATTATAGATATGATACGCTTCAGAAATGACACGCGCCCGTTCATCATGGTACTTCGACAGGAAAATGGAATCTTTAAAAGATGGCTGGCAACCACATTCATTACAGTGAAGCGGCAATTGACTATCTCTGGCTTGTTTACGGACGTTGTTCGCATGCTCGCGCATGCGGTGATTAGCGCACCACCCCGTTTGGCCAACATAGTAACGGTCGCAAGAAAGAGGTATCTTATACACAACACATCACAACATTCAACATGTTGTGTTTGGAATGTTGTGTTTGTGTGTCTTCACGGAAAAACGCAAAACGCGAACAAGTGCTTCAATGGGATGCTCTGGCAGCGCGTCCCGAAAGATGTCTATGTAGGCCTGCGCACTGTTTTGTTTGGCCTATACGGCTGTGTATGTCACTTCAACAATGGAAATAGTGGCACGCTAGGCATCTTAAGGCAGGCTGGTGTCGACCCTGGCTACTACACCACAGTAGCGTGCCTCAGCAGGGACCGAGCACGCTTGAGGCGCGCTAAACGCCACTCAACGGGCGACCAAAAACAAGCTCGAAAAAAAAAACAACGAGCTGCTAAACGTTCTCACAGGGAGCTTGTAGCAGCTAAGGAGGGACCCAGCTACGAGCCTGGCGGTATTTAGCCTTCCATGACTATCGAATGTTGTGTATAGCACGCTTCGAAAACTTCATTGTTGATTTTCTCAAAACTCCATTTTGATTTGTTTTTTGATGCGCCTTACGAATAACTTACGAATAAACCAATACATTTCTTTGAAACTTGCCATGCTTATTTCCTGAACACTATTCTGCGCAATGAACTAGGATAATTGAAATCCGTGCACAAGTTTTGATGTTATAAGACTTCGACTGAAATGCGACCGCCTGAAATTATGAAATTTTTGGTTTTTCGGCTATAAAAAACCTAATTTTGTAGATAGTGCGAACATTCTAGTTCATTGCACAGCCTGCATATATAGCTGTGCTGCTGCCAAGCCATTTTTGTTTAGTATCACAACGTCACGACTTATGACCATTTGCGTGATGGTCATATTTTGGGTAATTTCAGTAATTAAATGGTGATCAAATTTCAATTTTTTGGTCGAACATAATTAAAGGGTCTTTTTAGCCTTTTTTATGACAAACAGAAAGGAATCAGTTTAGAATCAAAATCTAAAAAGTTTTCCAAAAAGGAGGCAACATACCTTAAGATTGTTGACGTTGCCATACTGACGTGCATCCGTGTTGCTAGTTTTAGGTCGGAAACTCGAACGTCCCGGCGAAATTTATCACGGGACCCCGAGATCAGCAATCAGCCAAACATATCACTTTAGACCAAAATGACGAAGTTTTATTTTGCATAATGCCAAGCGCTTACGACCGCAGAGAATAAGTATTTCATCTTCGCACGGAATCCGGCTGACATGGGGGCGCTCCTAAAGAGGTGGAGGGCTTGCGCACCACTGTTCATAGAGTGGAGCTGAAATTCTTTCTTCTGTTAACTCAAAAAAGGGCAGAAGTTCTTGGGAAGAAGGAAGGTTGAAGAGATAAAAAATCCTTAAACACGGGGTGTCACTAGAACCAATGCTTCGACAGGTCGACTTGTTGCTGCCTTGACGAAGACAAGTCCACCTGTCAGAACTATGGCTCCAGTGATGGCCCCTGCTCAAGGACTTTTCATCTGTTCTTCTGTTAGGTGTTACAGTGTCATGCACCGCTACTAGAGGTATTGTTCACGTTGGAAGGCGCGGAGAACTGAAGCCAAGTAAAGCGCTAGTGAACACTTGTGTGCGCTCAATGCAGGATAGAGGCTAGTCCTCTTAGACGCGGTTGGACGCCATGCATGCTTTGTCTCCCCTGTCCTCGTCGCACATGTTTGAACCGAATCTTACGCCGCAACATTGCGGGTTATCAATTGTAACCAACACTAATCGACCATCATCGTGATCATCCGCCTGACTACGCCCGCTGCACGGCAAAGACGCCTGCCATGTTCCACCAATCAACCCGGTCCTGTGCTTGCTAGAGCCAGGTTGTCTCAGCATACTTCCTCCTATCATCGGCCCACCTTCCTCTCCTCCCCCCCTGCCTACGCGCGCTTGCCCTATCTTGGAATCCAGTCCGTTAGTCTTAATGACCAGCGGTTATCTTGCCCTCTCGCTACGTGCCCTGTCCATGAGGATTTCTTGATTTCTACTAAGATGCCGTTAACGCCCATTTATTCCCTGACCCACTCAGTTTTCTTCTTGTGCCTTAAGGGTACACTTAGAAGAACTGAGCGTTGGGTGAGTTGGGCATTCCCCTATCGTGTGGAAAGTGTTATATCGTCGAAACCGGGCGTTGTGTGAATAACCGATCAATGGACCACAAGAACTCGTTGAAAGGGCAGCTTTCGTCTAACCTTTGCCTGCATTGTAGGGAATGTGAATGTCGTCCATTACTAAAGGAAACTAAAGTGCTGTCGAGGCTCAAAGACAGGACCGCGCCAGAGATTGTGGAGGCATTCTACATCCACAAATCAGCTGACGTATGTGTGGCAAGGCTTTCGGCGAACTTGCATAAACTCGACATTGACTATCTAACCGCCAACCTGTAATCATAACCACGTGTCTTTCCTTTTTCTTTTTCTTTATATGTGTGGTTTCTGAAAATTAACCTTCAGTTGTTAGTCTGCGCTCGTCTCGTGGTTCTTCCCTTCGTGTTCGCGTTTTTCGCGCAAAATGCAGTCTGGAATTAACGGTACAGCTATCATTTTTCTTTCCATGGCTCGCTGGAAATCTAATCTAATAAATAGTAATCGAACATAGTCACCACACATTTGTATCCCCTGTTACCTTTAGAGCATATAGAGAAATCATACCGCGGTCTTGTCCGCCTGGTGTCGTGGCTGCGGCAAGGCACATTGTGACCCGCTGGACGCCGGCCGGACGACCGCGTCCCGTAGTTCCCGGATTGACGGGTCATTCGCGTTGCCCCCACTCTTGACCTCGGGCAACTCCTTTGCATCCGAGGGCTCCGTTTTCTCATTGTCGGGTGGCGCCGGTTGTGTTGGTGGGGCTGCTGCGACGTCCATTGGCGTAACGTGCGACGGTGATAACAGCGCCGTTGCGCTCTTGGCGGGTGCACTGCGCTTCGACTTGCGATTAGCGGCACCTGCGTTAGAACGAGGTGGTTCGTCATAGCGAAAATAGATGGTCATTGACGGGCGAACTTAGGGGGCAAACTGAGAGATCCCCGTTATTATCCGCGCGTTCCACAGACTTATTTCCTTCTGAACTGCCTTTCGCTGTCACCTTGTATTTAGGGGCTGCGGCTCAGTCAAGCTTTCTGTGAAAGATTTTTCTGCAGCTTCCCAGTCCCTGTATTATTATTATTATTATTATTATTATTATTATTATTATTATTATTATTATTATTATTATTATTATTATTATTATTATTATTATTATTATTATTATTATTATTATTATTAACATAATTCAGTCGTCAATTCCAGTGGCAACGTCTTAGACCTGTGTGTGTCAAACGATCAACCCCTTGAAGTTTCCCGCTCCAACATCTCTCTTGTACGTCCGGACAAATTCCACCCACCACTTAACGTAAGATTATCTGCATCAGCCGAAACAACGAGCTACAACAGTTACGTAAACAAATCTCCAAGATTTGCGTTCAAGCGAGGTGATTACACGGGCCTCTATCATCACTTGTCCACCGTTGAGTGGTCACAGGTTACTGACAAACCTAATGTTGATGACCAGGTTGATCGGTTTATGGAGCTTGTACTGAGCAGCATGCTTAATTTTATTCCCCAGTATACACCTAAACAACGTAAATATCCCCACTGGTTCTCATCTGAACTTATCAGTGCACTGAAGCATAAAGATCACGCACACAGGAAATCTAAATGTTCTCCATCCAGCGAGTGGAAGGAAGAGTTCAGCTTTTTTCGAACTCTCTCTAAACGCCTATATAAACGGGATCATAGTTCGTACATTCAATTCTTAGAAAAAAGCGCCTCTGACAGGCCGGCTGAGTTTTGGAAGTATGTGCGTAAACGGTCTAGCAAAAGCGGAGAGTCCTTCAGACTACTAGACTCAAATGGGGTAGAAGTGCATGCCGTCGCTGACTGTTTTGCCACACATTTCTCATCCGTTTATAAGGCCTCAGACTCCAGCACTGATATCAGACAACAGCCCAAGGCAGTTAGCTCATCCAGTGCTTTGTCGCTGGATGAAAATCTTATCAGCGAATGCATTAAGCGCTTAAAACCATCCTTATCATGTGGCCCAGATGGCATCCCCTCCGCCATACTAAAAGCATATGGTACTATATTTGTCCCAGTACTGACTACGATATTTAATAACTGCCTGGACACTTCCACATTTCCTAGCATGTGGAAAACTGCTCGTGTTTTCCCAGTATTTAAGTCGGGCTCTAAGACAGATGTTTCTAATTATCGCCCGATTTCTCTACTATGTGCCACATCAAAGATCTTCGAACTGGCTCTTCACAAATATTGTCTTTTAGTGTGAAAAACTCACTGATTCCAAATCAACATGGTTTTCTTGCTGGCCGCTCAACTACCACAAATCTTGCTAGTTTCATGACGCAGATCTCCACACCTATTTCTCAGAGAGGACAGGTTGACGTAATCTACTGTGACCTGAGCAAGGCTTTTGACGTAGTCAGCCACACACTGATTATGGTTAAACTTGCGAACTTGACGTTGACTTCTCGATTGTGAATCTCTTGCACAGCTATCTGCTCAATAGATCTTGTTATGTTGCCGTAAATGGCCAAACCTCGTCTTTGTATAAAGTGACTAGTGGGGTCCCTCAAGGGTCGGTATTAGGCCCACTCCTATTTTTAATTTACGTTAATGATGTTTCTTTTGCCATTCGTAATTCTTCTTTCCTCTTGTATGCCGATGACATCAAGATATTTAAGGAAATTCATTCAGTTAACGACTGTCGCTTGTTGCAGTCAGATTTGTGTTCTTTTTCCGAATGGTGCAACGGCAATAACCTTTCTCTAAATACCTCAAAGACAAAATTCATGTCTATCACTCGCAAAACATCTAGCGTGTCATTTCAATACTTTGTCAATTCTGTGCCGTTATGCAAGGTTTATGAAATCAGTGATCTTGGTGTTGTTGTTGACAGCGCGTTAAACTTTTCTTCTCACGTTAAGCGTGCTGCTATGCGGGGCCTTCGTTCTCTCGGATGTGTTTGGAGAATATCTCGAGAATTCAGGTCTCCCATGGCCCTACACAAATTGTACACGGCAATATGTCTTCCGCAACTTGAGTATGCGTCCGTGATATGGAATGGCATTGCTCAATCCAGCGGTAACACCATTGAACGAGTCCAGAAAAAATTCCTCAGCATATATAACCATCGCTTTGCTAAAAATGACTCTGGATCTCGTTCAAATACTGCTGAGTCATTATCACTGCCATCACTTCACTGCCGACGAAATCGTTCTGATCTCTTATTTCTCTACAAGCTAGTCCACGGTTTCATATCCTGCCCTGTACTTCTCAATTGTGTTAATTTTCGAATTCCGCGTAAGTTAACCAGAGAGAACAGACCGTTTCATGTACCCGCCTGCTTCTTCCAACACTCTACCGTTCACAGAATACAAAGTCTTTATAATATTAATTTTCTTGATCTTGACGTTTTTCATAGTCCACAATCACTGTTTTTATCCGAGCTTTGCACTGTTTTGACATAGTATGGCACAGTGTACAAAGTCTTCCCTTCTCCGTATTTCCGCATAGTTGTATATGTGCAATCTAATTTTTTATTCCCTTCAATATTTCTCATATTGTCTTATTTTACTCCTCCCCTTTAGTGTTCATTTCTCTTTGTCTACGTGTTTTGCTCTTTTTATTTCTGAAGACTGTCTGTATTGTATTGTTTATTTTTATTGATTTTATTTTTGCGTGCGCCTGCACAAAGACCTCACGGTTGTTCCTGGGCACGTTAAATAAATGATTGATTGATTGATTATTATCATTATTATTATTATTATTATTATTATTATTATTATTATTATTATTATTAATGAGAAAACTTTGCATGTCTCATGAGACGAAAAATGCGGAGTTGTTGGCATTAGCAAAAAAGTTGTCACATGACATCTTGCCATGACGTCACATGATGATGAGATCACACGACATCGTCGCCTGGCCAAAGCTCGGCCAATCCTACATGTTAGTGCTACACGGGATTGAGTGCCTAAATCTTCAGGGGGTGATGGGTGGGTGGGGGGCAGTGTAAGGACGTCAAAGTAGTTTGACGGTGTTGTGAAAGCAGACTTTCCCTGTGCTTTCCACAGAAGAGGCGTAGCTTAATTTTTGTTAGGGGAATTTCGATCAACCTCCCTGTATGCATGATCGTACGTGTTTCTATGTGTGCGTCCATATGTGTAAACATTTCGGGGGTGATCTTGAACCCCGCCCCCCCGTGCTACATCAGTGATCTTTAGAGCTCCCTAAAGGGACTCTCATTCTTTTAATATGGGGTGACAAAATGAGACCAGGCTGGCTTCGGATTACAACTTTAAGGACACTATCAACCGGACAGATTCGAGGTGTAAGGTTATGTACGCAACGTAAAAATTCTCAAAACGTATGCTCTGATATATGGGCTCATGTAAAACATCGTGAATGTGCAATTCTCGCTTCCAGTGAAGTGCGCCTGAGTGCTAACTGGGGTGGGGGGGGGGGGTTACAAGGTGGCCGTTTCTAGGATTTGATTACAGCGTACCCCGGAAATATTACGTACATATTCCTTTTTACACGAAGCGAGCACAGTTGTGGTTCCTAGGGTGATTTCTTGGAATAGCTTCGTTCGAACCAAAAAAAAAAAAATCGCAGCATATCCACGGAGTGAATGATGATGAGTGGGCGAAGCTGCGGAGGTTCATCGGTAAACCGTGAATCTTCCGTGAATTCTGCCCAGTACATCATCACCGACGTGAGATCGGGCGCGTTTATACTAAAGGTTCGATGAGTTATGACGACTTGCAGCTCACTTTAATTTTACATGTACGCTGTGAATTTTCATTGTTTAGAAAACCATTGCTTTAGAAAACATCTGGCGTCTTTCGTTAAGCAGCTGGCGTCTTTTCGTTTTGCTTTTAGAAAACATCTGGCGTCTTTCGTTGGTTTATTTCATCAATCAACGGCGTTTTGAATGAAATTTTTATTGTTTAATCACGCACAGGAGAAATCTCACCATCTTCGGCTTACTGGGAGCGCGGTACACACAACAGACGAAGGAAGAACCACAAAACACGAGCGCTCGTGTTTTGTGGTTCTTCCTTCGTCTGTTGTGTGTACCGCGCTCCCAGTAAGCCGAAGAATTATGAATTACCAACTAGCCCACCTTTCAATACTTTTGAAATCTCACCAGGCACTACCTTGGAGGTAAACAATGGCTGCTAATGGGAATGAGAGACAGAAGAAGTCGGCTTTTAGCTAACACTTACACTTCTACTTCTACTAACGTTTCCTACTGGAACATGCCAATGGCTGCTAATGGGGAATGAGAGACAGAAGAATTCGGCTTTTAGTTAACGCGCACGCTGCGAATTTTTTATTGTTCAACAACGCACAGGAAAAATCTCCCACCGGCACCACCTTGGAGGTCAAGATCTGGTACTAGCGTACGACTGGTTACGCACTACTACGACTACGAGGGACGAACGGGTGCCGCCTTAAGGAGCTTCGCCCCTAAAACAGTCAGAGGCATTTTTGTGAGAGGCTACGCGTCCCCACGATATAGTACAATCGGTTGTCGTGCGGCGCATTCGTACTCCGCCCTCCCTGAAGCAGGCGGTGTTTGTACGACACGATGTGACACGAATTTGGGATGATACCATCGGCGATTCGGGATTTTGCAAGTGCTGGATGCCACCGATCCAGTTCTCACAGGCTTTCAAAAGTCTATTGCTTGAGAACTCTTTAACAGCAGCACTATGACTTCACCATCGACAAGATATTGGGCCCATGAGACTGCGCATCCAAGTTGCATAAAGCAGTCGAAGCGCTACTGCAGTTTTTGAAGAGCACGGGACTTTTCGACTGTTTTGACGTCGAGCAGAGAACTTTTACTACGTTCGAAGCAGCAACAGTGACCCTTTTCAAACTTTTGTTCCTGTTCTCCGGTGCAGGGTAGCCTACTGGGCTCAGCCCCGGTTAACCTACCTGCCTTCCTTTTATTCTTCTCTCTCTCTCCTCACAAAGTCACAGACGCTGGCTTTACTGCGACGCCAGCTTCACTAAGGCAAGCGTATTGAAATAGCGCCGCCTTATGGAGATATGGCAACTTACTGGTATTGGTGGTGTTGAGGGTTGCCGCGCCGTGTTTCTTGGCCTTGCGCTTGCTGTGCTGGTGGCGGCTGGAACGCTCCCTGGAGAAGTTCTGCGAGTCAGGGGAATTCTTCTCTTGCAGCTTGCCGGTGGCTTCGCTGCGCTTGGTGTTTTCCTGCGCCTGCTCGTCCACTGGTGGAGACTTCTCGACGCGCTGCGCTTCGTCGCTAGAAGGAGCATTGCCGTCTTCTTCTGGTGGCGAGAGCCTCGAAAGCGCCGAACCAGCCAGTAACTGAAAAGTAAGTGTCCATCAAAGGCAATTGTTTGAAACACAGGTGACAGAAAAGAGGTAGCTCGCAACTGATTTTGTTCGTTATAGTGTATTAAAGGCGTTATAGTGCATTTAGTGCATTGAGCGGCCCTTTGAGCGAAATACGGCAGGCGAATGTAGTGGTACAAAAACCCACGTGGGCTACATCACTGAATGTCATGTTGTGAGGTCAAAATCTAATAAATCGTGACTATATCCCGTCGAATAAATTTGTGACCTCATCATGACGTTATTGTGTCATCACATGACGTCCTCGCGCGACTTCATGTGATCACGTGATCACATGGCATCCCCTCTTGGTCTAAGGCCCGCCGATCCCGGAAGTGACACAACACCGCGTGAGTTGTAGAAAGCTTCAGGTGGGGAGGAACAATGAAATCACTTGAGAACGTCAAGCAAATTTGATGCGTATCTCTCACACCGCTGTTCGTTATGCCTTGCGAAAGTCCGGTCCTCGATTGTATAGCATAACGCATTACTAAGTGTGCGGCAGCGTTTCGCCTTCAAGTGTTACAAGGCGTAACACGGTGCCGAACTTTTTTTGATAACGTTGACCCAGTGGGGTGGCCTAAGCGGCTAAGATGTTGCGCCGCTTAACTCGAGATCGTGGGTTCGATTCCCTGCCCCAGCAGACGCATTTCAATGGCGGGCGAAATGAAAATGTTCAACAACCTTGATGGCCAAAAGCAATACAGAGCTTCGCAATACGGCATGCCTCATAATCATATCGTGCGTTTGGCGCGTTAAACCATGGAAATTATAATGTGCATGTGCGCATGAACACTATGTTTACGCGGTGCAGTCGTCGCCCTGCGATCTCATCACTGGCGTTCACATGTCCTCTGAGAAGTAGCTGATACGTATTAAAATAAACTAAAGAGACGTAACAAGAATGGCCGATAGAGAAGACGCGAAATGTAGGTGATTTAATTAAAGAAAAGGCATGAAACCTGGGCCTGTGCGCGTATTGTTTCTAATGCACAAATATCTGGCATTTCTTTGCTTTTCATTATTCTGTAGTAAAGAAGCTTGACTGTCCCCAGTTACCTGTTTTATTCATGTATTCTCTTTGAAAGAAAATCAGCTGCAAGCCATCGCTCCCTGGTATTTCTTGGCTGTTTCTGATTAGTCCCCTGCTCAGTTTGTGCGATGATATAAGCACGTCTAAAAAGGTTTTTTTCTTAGGGAACAAAACTCCAATGGATTATCCGGGTTATGGAAGACTTTAATCTCATGTAAGGAAAGAATTGAACTGACGGGTCTGCAAAACTTGTCTAGAAATGACGGCTACAATATGCATCCTGAATAATCTTTATTACGCGCGCTCCAGAGGCAAGATATTAACTATATCTTGAATGCTCAAGTTTTTGGTGATAGACAGCGTTTGTCCTTTCACTTGAGAGACAGCTTACCGTTTCCCATAGAAAAAGCACATAGTGCTCTAAATCTCTCCATATTTTAAAATAAATATTGATTTCGACGTACTTAACGCAGCGCTTGTCCTCTGTGTGCTTTTCGTGGCCGTGCTTTTTTGCGCTGCTTATGTTCAGTACTTAAATGTGCTGACTCAGCAAGAGCTATGTGAAAGTGACACAAGCCAGGGATTAGTGTATCAGGGAGGAGCAGTAAAATTACAGCATATCCTCGGGGTGAATGATGAAGAGATTGGGCGAAGCTCCTGAAGCAATCATGGTCTCGGGATCCGCTTCTCGTTGAGCCCGTTTCGCAGCGGCGTCCTTGGCGCGCACCGTCCGGGATCCGCCTGGCTGCCGCCAGCGAGCGCCTGCCGCTGCGCATCGTTCATGCTCCACCACCGATCCGACACGTACGGCGACGATCCAGAGAATGAGACAGGCGCTCGCTCCCCGCGCATCCCCGCGCAGCAGCCAGTCGGAAGCAGCGGCACTTCTAGCGCCATCTAGTGTCGATTCACACAACGCCATATTGCACACAATTCTATTGACCAGTGCCATCTAGGAAATGAGACGTGAAATGTGATGACAGAGATTGTGTACAGCGCCATCTAGAATATCGTCCCTCAACTGCAGTTTGTATGTACTTCTATGAGACAGCGCCATCTGCCGTTTACGCCGGAGGAGATACTGCCGTTTACGCCGGACAACGGAGACGG
>NC_051182.1:156970000-157037124 GCF_013339695.2 Rhipicephalus sanguineus
CACTTGGTTACAAAGTGAGTGCAGTTTTGGTAGTAAGCCACCAATTCCATAAAGGATGTTAGTGCTGAGCCAGAGACTTACTTTTTAAAGTAAATGTTTATGAACAGACCTTATCAAAGCGTTAGCAAATTCTAAAACCATTCACTCTGTGAGATGATTGCATCGAGAGAATGATGTAATTTATGAGTAAATATAAAAAAATTTAAACTGAGTTTAACTTTGATGTGTATTTTTAAATTCATACGGAGTAGTGTACTCTGCAGTGTAGGGCAATGTAGACTATATTGATTGCTGAAAAAGTTTTGTTAGAATATTGGAAGGGCACTGGTATTTTCTTCATAATTTTGAGAACCAGGATGTGAGTGTTTTGTTTCAGCAAATAAATTAGTTTTGCGACACCAGCCACATGAACAATCACTGGAGTAACCACGACATAATCATTCTGGCAAGTAGGACATAGGCAATCATTGCAGGAGACAGAAAATTTTTTCACAAATGTGTCCTATTAAGAGGTGCAGTGCATTCTTCATTAGGCACAAGGATAGATATAGCAATGGGTTTTCCAGAATTATATGTTTCATCGTGCACAGGTTGATCATAGTCCAAAATTGTTTAACATTAGTCGTTATAAGGAAACTTAGATTTAGAGTTCTTTAGTGACAGTATATGCGCCAAATGCAGACTTATAAGCAGTTTACAAGTGTTTTGTGGAGTGATACAGGCATTTTTTACAGTTAGATAGCCACTTCCGTTGGTCACTGTACCTAGGACCATCAAAATTTGAGATAATGAAGTAAGATTGAATGTAATTTTTGTTAGTTCTGGAACTTCAGTAGCAAACATGTCTCAATTCTGCTGGTGCAAAGAATTTTTAAAATTCAGTGTAGAAAAATGCAGTTAGCGTGCTATATATTGGCAGTAACGTTTACTTTTTTGTAAATATGTGCACTTTCTTTAGTTTCTCTGCTCTGGAGGTTGAAATAATTGAGAAGCAGCCCAGGGCTCTGTCCATGGGCTGCTCCTATTTCACACATATATTAAAGACCTTCCACTCAAAGTGTGGTCCAAGATATGCCTTTTTGCAGATGATCGTGTTTTGCACCAACCAATAACAAAATTCATAAGACTGCTCTACTCTCCAGCAAGACATCCTCCTAATCCAGGCATGGTGCAGCAAATCGTGCAGGTTCGATCATCATGCAGTGTGAGTAGGTACTCCCACACGTCTTTTCATTGGGGTTGTAATTACATAGTGCCTTCCCACTACCAACTAAGAACTACATTTTAGCTCAGTGAGAGGCGTTTAAGTATCTAGGAGTGCATATGTACCTAGTGACTTGTCCTGGAACCATCATATGAATGAGTTAACGAATTCCTGCAAATGGTTACTTGGTAATCTATGCCGAAAGTTGTCTTCAGTACCACCTATAGCTGCAGTCAGACGAGCTGCATGTAAAACCTCAATCTAAAGTAGAATATGCCTGTACTATTTAGGACAACCATCAAATTAGCATAATTAATTTTCTAGAATCGGTCCAGAAGAAATGTACCAGATTCATTCTTTTGGACTGCTCGTATACAACTGAAGTGTTTCTGCTCTAAAAACAAGGTTGTGTCTTCTCTCACAGGCCTCTTGCCGCAAAAGTGCTCGACAAAATTTTCTTGCTATTTTCTTATTCACTGCCCCAGGAGACTAACTCATCATTCCAGCACATCGTTTCTCCCACCACATGCATCAGAATGCTGCTTATCTGCCACGTTCCCATAATACTACTTATCAATGTTCATAAATTATTTCTGCTTCCTGACAATGTCATGCCCTTCCTCCTGACGATGCCCTAATCACCAGTATATTTCTCGTTTCAAAGCTGTTTTTGAAGATGATCCGTAAAGTTACGAAATCTAACATGACCGGCCATTTTTTTCTGTCTGCCCACCCTTTATGCAATGTCCCATGTCGGAACCTTTGAGGTATCCTGAATAATTAGGTGAATAAATGAATAAAATGAAGATGTGCAGTCTCACTTATAGTAGGTAGGTACATAATCTATGTATCATGGTAGAAGGTCAAACAAGGTCAAGGTCGGGTGTATACACGCAACATCAGATGGTACACGTGTCGGTTGTGTTACTATTTGTGATAATGAAAAAGCTCGGCACTAGTATTACTCCTTAGCTTACGACTGAAAAGAGAGAGCGGAGGAGGAGGATCGGTCGAGTTTGTGTTTGTAAGATTGAAATCACCCAGGAGTAGGATATGGATTACGAAAGAAATCACATGTGAACAAGGTTTAATACTATCATATAGCTAATTGAAGAATATAGGTGTTGTGGAGGGTGAGCAATAACGCATGGTATATGATAAAACTATTTATGACTACGACATACATATGGCCAGACAGCTTCCAGATCCTTGCTTGAATACATAATAAAAGATGTAGTGTCATTCGCAATTGCCAACACGGCACCATTTCCTCTGCATGCAGCACAATTGTAGCAAGGAACAGAAAACTGCACGGCACCATTGCATACTTCTGTTGTAGTGACATGTGCACACAAGCACATTAAAGTAAGCATGATCATTTTCACAAAGCATGTGTTGATTGCAGACAATAACAAATGATATAGTTACAGACCCACTTAATTCTGACGTTGGAGAGAATGTAAAACTGAAACTTGAGGAAGTGAAGGAAATGGGCCAATGCCCCTCTCGCTTTCTATGCCGAAGGATGTGGCGGAATGGAGCATGCAGGCTCAACATTATAGCTATGTTATTTAGGTTAAAGAAATAGCACTTGGCAACAAGGCAGATGGTCTGCTCGGGTCGGTATTACTCTGGCAGCCAATCACAGAAGCAAACAATATTGACATCAAGCAACCTTTTTAAAATGGTTTTATTTGTCATTTTAGCATCAGTTCAATAAATGATCAGGCTTTTCATGTTCCACTTCAACAAACTAATGAAGGACATATAAATGTACCAATATTCGATTGTAACGCAACTACAATTGCAACACGAGGGGTGACTTTTTATTGCACCCAGGAAGAAAAAATAGGTATTTCATGTGTATTTTGGTCTTCGATTGTAATGCGAGGGTCGACATGAGGTAGCAAAAATCTTGAAAAAAACTCGCATTACATTCGAGTAAATATGGTATGCACTTATATTATTGTTTTTGCAGTTATCGCTTTATTTTGTTTACATGAAAATTTTGTAGCGTCAATTACTTGTAGCTACATGAAGGAGCAGTGGCGGCTGACATTATAGGGCATGGGAGGGGTTTCAATACAGAACCAGTTGTACGTTTACTGTTCAGAACTGACTTATGATAGCATATCAGAAAAATTAATTGAAACGCTTGGGCGAGGCCTGGCTCCTATTAAATGCTATTGATTTGCCTTGTGTGGTATATGTGTAGTAATAAAAAAAATCTTAGCTTATACAGATGTCTTATGCTTGAATTAACTGCATAGAGACAGTTTTCGACATGGTTGTAGCATTGCATCATAAAAATTTTCTTACCTGGTGTCCTTTTAATAGCTCACAACTGATTTGTTCAATCGACGTCAATTTATATGCAGAGGATCACAGCACCATGTGTGTGTGTGTGTGTGCGTGTGTGTGTGCGTGTGTGTGTTTGTGTGTGTGTTGCATCATAGTCATGATGCAATATGATGATTCTGTTATGCATATATTCCATCATAGAATAGTCTCCTGATTAAAATTAATTTATCAACTATATACCATGGTCACTTCAAAATACCATCCGAACATTACACAATTGCCCCGTCCATGTGCTTTGATCATACTCATCACAACAAGACAGTTAGGCAACCATTAAGTCACCTCAACGTGCATCAATATTCATTAATTCCTCATGCTCTTTCATTGCGGAACAAATTACCGGAAGAAGTGGTTAATGCTAACACAACACAATCGTTTGCCCATCTTGTGACTAACCTTTCTCTTGATTTTTAAAATGCTCTTATATATTATTTATGTTCCTCATTGATGTTGAGAGTTTTTGTATTTTTTGCACCTTGTATTTTTTAGTATATATTACGTTTGTGATATTGCCATTGACATTTATGTACCCACTCTTGCTTACTCTTCTGTTGATGTGAGACTGTTTGCGGATGACTGTGATATTCACTGGGGTAAAAAGTGTTGCTAACCACGTCTTGCTCAATGATGCTTTGTGTTCTGTTGACGAATGGTGTGAGAAATGGAACATGAAAATCAGTTTCAACAAGACTACCTGTTGGTCGATATCAAATAAGAAAGTGCCACTGCCGTTTACGTGTAAAATAAAAAATAAAGAAGTTAAGTGATCAAGTCAGATAAAATATCTGGGTGTTACAATTACTTAGAATCTAACCTGCAACAAGCATATTAAAAATATTTGTGCTTTGTCTGAATGTAAGCTGGGTGTTCTAAGGTGAAAGTCAAGAGATGCCACACCTAAAACAAAGCTGACAGCTTATAAAACAGGAGTGCGGCAAACTCCAGAGTATGCTAGTATAATCTGGGATCCATACAGTCAAAAGCTAGCTGATGAGCTAGAACAGATGCAACAAGTGGCAGCCAGATTTTATTATTCATACTACCAGATCACACAGTATTACTTCACAGGGCTAACCTCCAGACGCTGTCTACGTGCAGAGAAATCACATGCTTGAAGTTCCAGGACAAGCTGTATATTAAAACACTAAACATAGAGATCTTACCTTGTACATGCACCCTCTAGCCAGAGTGTCACTGCGTATCAATCATCCATGTGCTATTTTACCCTACACTATAAAAATTGATGTATTAAAGTTTTAGGTTCTGTACCGTACAATTATCGAATGGAACAAGCTCATGGGAGACTTAAGGCCCGGTCGGCGAAAGCTCTGCAGCACTATCAATAAAGTTGTTAGCAACCAAACAAGCTCGATTCCAGTGTATTTGTTGATTGTCAATGAGCAAGAGTTTTTCAGCAACATTTGAAACTGCAGTCTTTGTGTATGGTATTGTATAATATCTTTGACCACCCCTGTAACAGCCTGTGGTGGCTTACAGTATTGTCAAAACACACACACACACACACACACACACACACACACACACACACACACACACACACACACACACACACACACACACACACACACACACACGCACGCACGCACACACACACACACACACACACACACACTTATATACATACATGTATTACATTCATGACACAGCACCTGTGTCATGTTTTATTCATCAAATCTAGTGTTCCACTCTTGCACTGTTCAAAGAAGTATTTATAGTGCCCTCACGGAGGCCTCCACAATCAAACTGCATTTTGTGGACTCAAGTATATCAGGCATTCCTGCGGTTGTCCTCAGCACACCCTACAGGACAAGGATATTTTGGTCATTTCAGGACGTCCTGAGGATGTGTTGTGTTTTCTGAGGAGGTACGTATCAGCGCATGACCAATGCATGCAATCCGCTCTTTGTGCAGCCTTATTTTATCTCCAAAAAATCACGTGATGGCAATATCAGGCGGTGAAGTTGAGCCTTTTTGGAGTAACTCTAGGCCTTTCCATAAATCACAGTGCCACGTCCTCCTCTGGGAGAGAAGTGCAAGGAGATATGACAGAAGAAAATGTCGGCCTCTTGAATCACCTGTGATGCCAAGCACAGCAATATTCAGTCGCGCAGTACGTGCTGTGCTTTACACAAACTATTCTTTAATTGTTCGCACTGCTTCATTCACGAAGCTTGAAATACAGTATGCCTTTTTAAAGTGAAGCTTGTATTGGCTCACAAGTGTCGATGTCGTCAGCATTAGATGTACAAAAAAATAATCATCGTGAAGGCAATGTATGAGCACGTATTTCTTCTCTTGTGTTTCGAGCGTTCAATGGGACTTCATTTAATTACCAAGCCTTGCTTGTCTTAGTAGTTTGGTAACATGTGTGATTTCACTGTGGTTGTTTTCCTTACTTTTTTCTTCATTGCTTTTGTTCTAAATGTTCTAGTTTTCTGTGTGAAAAACTGCCTCCTCCTTTCCTGATCTGAGGCCCTGCCTCAATCAAACCAGCTAACCTGCATTACAGACATTCAGCTCCATTTAAGTTTGCGCGAATAAACTGTATAAATCACACACTATACACTTATTTTGTAGTTAGGGATACTAAAAACAAGCTGAAGTAATAAAATAGTACTCTAAAATATGCAAAGAAATATACAATTGCTGAACAGGATTAGTGCGGCAGTGATTCCACCCCTGCACCATGGTGTGCTAAACGGTATTCACAGTGCCATCCTGATAAAATCAATGTAAATTTCATCAAATAGAATATCGGATGTCATAGAGACACGCTGCACACATCCCAGAAAGGGAATGGGTAATTATTTCAACCGCTATTTCTTTCTTTGCCTTTTTCTCCCTTTTCTTTCCTATTTTTTTTTTCTCTTTAGCTGTCTTGCTGTGTCTTGGTTTCTCTATATGTCTCAGTGTAGTCGGTCTCTCACCTTCTATGTTTTCTCCTATTTCTTCTATCTGTTACTTCTTTCACTCCCCCCCCCCCCTCTCTCTGTTGTCGGTCTCTCGCCTAATACCTGTTTCTCTGTTGCTTTGAAACTCTTTCTCCGTCTGTTTCTTTCGGTGCATTTCTGTGTTTTTCTCTCTCTCTCTATTCCCTTGCTTATCTCTTTTTTTTTTCTCTCTTTATCTTTTTTTTTCTATGTCTTTTGTTGTCTCACTCTCTCTGTGCAGTTGGTTTTGTCGCCTTCTATCTTTTTTTTTCTCTGTTGCTTTTCTTTCTGTCTATTTCTCAGTTTCTATGTTCTCTCTCTCTCTATGTGTAGTCGCTTTCTCGCCTTCTAACTTTTTTCTCTGTCTCTTCCTTTTCTGTCTATTTGTCTGTTTCTATTTTTTCTCTCCCTCTGTACTCGTTCTCCCATCTTCATTTTCTTCCTGGTAACCCTCATGCCTCTCTCCTTCTCACCCTCACTTCCTTTTCTAATAACCTTGCTGAGCTGCATATACTATTCAAGGCTATGCTCTCCTCTGCAAGCGGGCCTGGATAGCCGAGTGGTTATGGTGCTCGCCTTCAAATAGTTAGTTCACTGGTTCGAATCGCGCCTCGACAAAATTTCTTTTTTCGCCAAGAATTGTTTGTTCTCTTTCCTTCTATTTTTTTCTGTTTATTTCCTCTCTCTCTCTCTGTGCTATGGTTCTCTCGCTCATGAAGTTATTGCATCATTTGCCGGACAAATCGGCACGCGTCTTCTGGTAAAAAAGCAGAAGAGGAAGAAGGCGACGACAACGACGAAGATGGCATGTGCTGGTTCATGATGATGATCATTTTCTATCTACGGCACACGGCCAACCTCGACTTTAACAGCTGTGCTGTAAAAGGGTGGTTCGTCGTAGGTAGGGCCCATCTTCCAAAGCCACACTGGCCCAGGGTTGCCAGTTAGCTTCCCAGTATAGTCAGTCAAATAGTTGTGCCTCCCCAAACTACCTATATTGTGTGCACATAATGGACGACAATGAAGGCGTGGCTAAGCTTGTTGCTGACCTATCACCAGCCTTGCTGCAATTGTTTTAAACATACGAGGGCTATGTTTGCTTTCAAGTTCTAATTCGTTCAAGGTGAAAACCACAGCGAAATTAAAGACGCGCTTATGTTTGGAACATGTAGATACACTTTCCAGCTGCCCCATAGTCGCCACTGCAACTGAGGCATTTATTGTGGCGTTGTGCCAGCGTTCTTTATGGCCCCCACATTGAAGACAGCCACCTTTCAGCCAATTCTGTATGCCGCTCACTGTTGTCTACACATTCTGCTTCAATGTTCCTGCACTGTTGCTACACTTTGCTGTCACTCATGAAGGCTTTACCATACACAATACTCTTTCAACGATGAATTTCGGCTGTATTGCTGCATGCAGAAATCAAATGACACCACGCACGTCACACATAGTGGGAGACTTAATTGTTCGAGGCATGTTTATGTGCCCAGTGTGTGCTCGGAATTCACAACTGCTACCTCGCACGATCGGAGGACGTACGAGAGGTGCTGTGCAACACGTCTGCACACAACGTCAGACTTTCACTATGGCTTTAATTGATTAAGAAACTGATAGGCCCTCAAAAAAAAAACAAGAAAAGAGAAGAAGAAAGAAAAGAGCGCCGCTTTCAAATGCAAGGCAGGGTCACTGCAGAGTTGTTGAGCTTTTATCCTCTAAGCTCTCTCTTTCCCAACCCTTTTGTTGTTCTCTCTTTTTCTATCTTTTTTCTTTGTGACTTTGCAGTGCTTGCTCTCTCTCTGTTTATTTCTTTCTTTGTCTTTCTATCGTTTTCTCTCTTTCTTTCCTTTCTTGCTCGCTCTCTGTAGTCATCCCCTCACCTTCTATCCTTTTTTCTCTTCCCTTTCTCTCAATCTCTTTCTCTTCTTCCTATTTCTTTCTATTTCCATCACTCTCTGTCCTCGTTCTCCCCTCCTCCTTTCCTTTCTCCTTACACTCACATCTCTGCTCCTCATCCTCAGTTCCCTTTCCCACCCCCTTGCTATACTATATACTATACAAGGCTATGTTATGCTCTGCTAACGTGACTGGATAGCCGAGTGGTGACAACGCTTTCCTTCTATTCGTTGGTCCGCAGATTTGAGTCTTGCCTCGCCAAGAAATATTTTTGCCGAGAATTTCTCTCTTTTTCTTTCTTTCTCTCTGTTTGTCTCTTTCTTTCTCTCTATACTCGTTCTCTCGCCCATCCGAGTTATGGCACCCTGTGCTGCAGAAATAGGCGCGCCTGTTCTGGGAGCGAAGCAGAAGGGGAAGAAGACGGCGAAGAGAGCGTGTGCTGGTTCATGATGATAATTTTCTATGATAAACCTCAAGCATAACACCTCTATGGTAACTCTACTCTGCTGTAAAAGAAAAATAGCTTTCAAGCAGATACTTTACTATGCCCTAGCCAAAGACGAGGGCGTAGTAAAGTATTTGCTTGACCTATCTGCATAGTAAAGTATCTAGTATAACCTATATGCATAGTAAAGTACCTAAAGTAACATAGCTATCTGCTTAGTAAAGTGTCTGCACAGCATAAACTTTACTGTGAGTAAAGTTTATGCCACGCTGTGATAAATGTCTCAGTTGGAGTGACGACAGTTTAGAGGTACCTGGAAAGTATGTGTAAGTGTTCCAAATAAAACAGTTGTGAATTTCATTTTGGTTGAAATTTTGCGACCAAGTGGGCTTTGAAAAAAAAAAAGGTCGCCCTCATACTTAAGGTTAAAAAGCACATATAGTTGTGATGAATTAGCAGTGCAGTCTACACTGAGCCATAGGGGTATGTTATATGTTGTGCTTACTGGTTTGCGTGTACCGCTAGCTATCTCCTTAATATTGGCATAAAGGGAAAGTAAAAATATGCACGTTCACCTGCTTTTTTAAGGTGCAAGCCTTTATGTCTCATGTGGAGGCTGCACCGACAAAATGGCGGCAGAAAACACGGTACAAAAATATGGCACAGATACAGAAAATAATGGTACTAGAAAAAAACAAAAACTGGCAAACTCAAAATGTCCTGAAGTAGAACTGCTGCAACCAAAGCCGTGTCTGAGAACACAAGGTCCCCAACCAAATGGGGACAGTCGGGGTGGCTGGCGACGTGTCGTATGATGCGCCGTCGCTCCTAACTCATTTCTTGTTCACTTGGTATGAACGAAAATTGGCATAGAAAAGTAAGAATGTATGACTGATTGAATGTTAACTTTTACAGCCTATGCCAAATTACATTCGCTATGATTTTGGAATCCCTAGGTAAAACACATCCACACGAATTCTTTGCTTATTATGCAGTAAGAGGAATTGATGCTGAGAAGTGGTGCATGCACCACGTTTAAAAGGCATTTCGCACATGCACTCTGTCATGGCAGAACTTGGCGCAAATAACACCAGAAGCTGTCGGCCACTGTTTGCAACATGTGTTGTGTATAAAACTCCATCGGCAACAAATATGATAAAAAATATTTCATCGCCTTTTCCCTGTTGCCATTGCATGATTAGACACTCTGAATTGTAAGCTGAATTGTAAGCTTTCCATTGCAATAAAAAAGAAGTACGTTATAATTTGGTTGCCTGTCCATTTAAGGTATAGATAAGAACTCCTAGAAATTTTAAAAACAGAAATACAGCATCTCTAGGAAATAATCATGCCCTTCGAATCCACAGAACTCTTAAGAAAGGGTAAGTGGCCATTGTATAGCTGGTAAAATCACTTTCCTAGAGCGAAGTAGCCAGCTGCACTACATAAGCTCTCATGTTGAGTGCTTATAATCTACCAGCAGGGATGAAATTTGTCATACTTTTACACAAGTTTTCTGTTCATTTTGGTCTATTTAACATTTTGAAGCATTCGTAAGATATTAACAAAATATTCAGTTTTACACATAATGCTTATTGAATCGAATACGACAGTATTCAATTTGATGTGTTATATCATTGAATATTTGCACACCCATAGAATATTTGCAGTGTCGGAATTTTCCTGGTGCGTATAATTCTCCATGTTGGCTTTACGTGTTTCCTAGAGAAAGCTTTTGTTCCATGATTTGGAATAGAAGAGCGAAAACTCGTCGATGTGCTACATCGACAAGCTTTCACTCTTTTATTTCAAAACATGTTTCACCAACTAGCCCAACAGTTCACGCTTCTGTGCCATGATCATAAAACTATTTTAACCAAGCCTTCATAGAGAGTGTTGTACTACATTTGCTTATTGCAAAGCAACTGTATGGTTCACATATATTCATGTTCGACAAGCACAGTTGTGTAGCTAGGTGAATAATATAATGACCCATCTGGCCTATGACCAATGGGAGGGTGGAAGAGGGGGGGGGGGGGGGGAGTTCTTAGGAGTGTACTTACAGGCTGTTAAGAGTGGACAGGCAAATCTGTCTTATTGTTGCATGAGTGGCAGAGCATGTCAGTTGAGAATAAATATGAGGTAAGGATTCGAGGCACGGGTGGTGAGAGAATGGCATGTGAACTGTTGGAAGCATTTCATGATGGGGAAGGAGTGATGTGTGTATTAGTGACCCATCTGTTGAAACTCGGAAAGGCAGAAAAGTTTCTTCAGCATTCTCTTGTGATGGTTGTTAATGTTAAATGGCTGTGACGTTGCACCTTGCCCTACTGCGCATGTGTCTGTTCCCTTACATATTTGCTGGCAAAGCCACAAATAAAGATAGATGGAAGTTAACACATATCCTGTGTTTCTTATCGTGAGTGGTCACTTCTGCATTTTATTACCTCCCTGAAGATATGCACGTACATCTTGCCGAGTTATAAGCTTTGTTGAACTATTTATTGTATGTGGCATCGTTGACACAAGATGACAACAGGGCATATGCTAAAGCTCCTGTAAGATCACAGGCCGAAGGTAACAAGCAGCTTACCTTTGTTAGCACAAAAAGCGCTGACATTTAGGATATCACTGTTCGCATATGTTGTAAGTGCTTCAGTGGAGTCTTGTGAGATTAAAATGTGGTGCTCCCACAAAGATTTTTTTCTTTTTGTACTGTCACCAACCTGGAAAACTATGTAGACGATAGGTAAAAGAGATCAGGGTTAGGCAGAATGATGTGATGCCTGACACTGCAAATGAATGCAAGAGTACTTAATTACCATTGTATTGCAAGTGGAATATTATATTCAATATGAACCTCAGCTTGCTTTGCCATGGTGTTCCTGTGGTTGTACACCTTCTTACCACCGTGGCAGGATTGCGAGAACTAACGTCTCTGTCAAAATCTTGTGCAGGTGTGTGACACAAGCAGTCACTGTTTACAACTTCAAGGTACCTCTTACCACCTGTGGCAGTATTGCCAGAACTAACGTCTGTGTCAAATTCTTGTGCAAGTGTGCAAGGGACAAAACAGAAGTGGTCACTGTTTACATCTTTAAAGTCCTAAACAAGCACACCAGACCATGAATGTACAGTGTCTGACAGCTCCAGTGGAATACACATCACGATGGCTGGAGCCATCCCTGTGTGGCACCAGCTAGCCTGTGACAAGCTGCATACTTTTGCTTGCGATAACTGTGTGGGAACAAAAAAGGGACACCGCACAAGGAAAGGCTTTTAGGCAATCTTAACGGCTTGCGGTGAGGGAATTCTGAAAAGGTCTGATGTGCCATCTTGCAATAAAGAAGCAACTTTTATACCTAGTCTGTCTTGTGTTAGTAGGAGTCTGATAAACGTAGACAGTACAAGTTCGTGGCTAGGGTAGGATGATGGTGAGGAGATGCCCTCTTGAAACGTTAACCGGCACCCCCCTCCCGTCCCCTTCTTGGTGCACCGGAAGCTTTGCCCTATAGGTATTAGTTCCTTCAGTGGGTGCTCCTGAACGGCTTGTGATTGAGCTTGCTCTTACTACCTGCTTTACCCAAGTACCAATTCTGGTGTTGGATTTTTCTTGCTCCGTAGCAATTTTGAATAGAAAAAGAGGCTTCAAACATTACGCAAACAAACAGAGCGTTAAATGATTACCATGGATATTCTGCACACAGACCTCCCCTATACAATTCACTAAAGAGTCTAAATTATATGCCTGATTAAACTGTAAGAAAGCATGTAGTTTCTTGATGTTATTTTTTTTAAACAGTACAATAACTTTGCAAAAACCAGAGTGTCATCAGTGGTGCTTGATATACAGTGCATGAAGCCAGTGAATATAAACTGCAATGATGCCACCAGAAGCATTAGCAAAAGTAAATTCACCCTGATATAAACCTCATTCTGCATTAGGACTGTCCAGGCATTATTAACAAAGTATATTCAATAATTTCATTACTTCTAATTGCCCCATTTGCATAATCCTATCTCATCCATAGCATGCTGTGAATCCAATAATTATTGACCTACGAGGGGTATTACTAAAGTTGCCAGCTCATTTAAGGTACCTGCTAGCCCCAGTGCTAACCTCATTAAATTGGAGGCTTTAATAAGTACTGCGTTGTGTTAATTCCTTCAAGAAATTTTTAGCATCCCCTTCATAGCTATTTTTTAAAGATTTGATGATGCATCTCCCCATCTGATGACAGGCACTTGCCTAATTACCACCCCATCTTTCCAACAAGCGGCCCCTGTAAGATGCTTCAACGCATGCTATCATCGCAGGTCACCATAAGTTTCCTGAAACCACCTTGCTTTTAGTTCTGGCACCGCATGGCTTTCGTAAATCATTTTCTTGCAAAGCGCAACTTGCTTCCTTGACAAACTGCACCTATAATTTTTTACCATTCTTCAATAGCTATTTTTCTTGATTACTCGAAAGAACGCAATAATGTGAACCATAAGCTACTACTTTTCAGAGAAAATTAATGAAATATAGATGATCATCTCCTATACCTAGCCTGAGTATATACTTCGTTAATAATCATTTACATTTTGGAGCATATATATGTGATGGCACGAAATCTGGAGTACCACTGGAGTCTGTCATAGGCATTTCGCACTTTTTTAAAGGTGTCATGCAACAATTTTGAATTAATCCTGCAATAAATTAGAAGAATTACTGCCTTGCCAATCGCTTGTCACATTTTTTTTTCACAGAGTAAATTGATAAGGGCTCATTACAGAGGCTGGAGTTGGTGGTGATGCTGTCCGCCGCATCACCACTAATGAGACAGAGGACGGCGCGTGTATAATTAAGGCCCACACGCGCGCGCGCGTACTATGTGTGCTTCACCGCAATATACTCTGTGCACTTCACCGCATGACACAACTGTGTTGCGGCAATGTTGACTTTTAGAAAGACGTTTAGGTGTCGGGAATGTAAGCTAGACAATGCTCCTAACAATAAGATTTCTATTTTATTTCCGTTTTCATTTGTACACAACTACCTAAAGAGGCACTGCTTATAAAACCGATTGTCATAATCGGCGACAGCATATATGTTAAGCCACTCGACAATAACGCCGGGTGAACGCCGGTTCATATCCCGTCGCTTCCAGCTTGCGCATTCCATATCTGTCACGCGCAGTTACTCAAGACGAAGCTTAAATAAACGTGTTGGTCCAAGTAATTCGCCCAAATGACAGTCCAACTGATAGCGATCGATCCTCGATCACGCAACACACGCACTTCTACCACACATCCACGCACGCCACAACACTAGTTGTGCATCAAAGAGACATTCACAAATCGCATAACACATGGCCTTTATTTCATGCTCGTACACCTCGTTATCATTGCTTATAGATTTGGCGGCCAACATTTCGGGAGATTGGCGTTACCTGCTAAGCACCGCGGAGAAGCTCCCTCCGCTCATAAGCGTCCACTGAACACGGTGATATCGTAGAACTGGCAGAACTAACAAAACGGCAACGACATGCAGATGAATCGCTTTCTACAACACTCTTACACAATGCGACCACGGGCAGAGGCGGTTCTCGCTAGTGCACACAGCTCACTGTCAAAATCTACACCAACAACCAGCACGGAGAACAAACTACCATAGAGTTTCTCACAGTTAGTGGGAAACTCTATGGTTACCGTACCAACCGTACCCCGTAAACCGCCTAAAAAGTATTTCTAGCCCAGCGATTCAGCGATTCTGCCGCCACCTACTTATACACTTCAAGCCAAGTCAAGCCGGTTTTAAGCGGCTATATGGGTGCGCCGAACGCTTTTGCCACATTTTGTCTCGTACGCCCAGGGCGACCCAACGCCGGCCATATAAAAGAGTGTGTGGAGAGTACTCGTTGAGTGCGGACGTTTCTTCTGCTTCGGCGCTTCGCGCCAAACCGCGTGTTCGGGCTGGCTGGCGTCCCCGCCGGTCGCGTTGGTCACCGCCGGTCTTGCCTGCTGCTGCGCCGGGACTACCAGCCCGCAACACAGCATTCACGTTTCCCGACGTATTGCCAGATGGAGTTCATATCTCACGCAGCGCCTCTTCTATCGTCTTTAGACGACATTTGCAGCGAAGTACGCAGATACGAGGCCAATTTTTTTGTAGCCGTTTTTCTAAAAGCTGCTTTCGCGTGCTTCGCACTGTGTTCCTGTCATGACCACAATAGTGCGAGCTCGGATAAAACTCGTGTTAACGAGAAGCTCGGGCCACCCTGCATAGCAACCCTTGTTCTGACCTTCATGGAGTCCTCTGGTGCATCGCATATGTCCATTAGCATAGACGATGGCTGAACCGAATAAATTTAAAACACTATAGAAAACACGCTAAGACACCAATCCTGTATGAAGCAGAGTGCCCACACTATTTCATAAAAACGCTTTCAATTCTCCCAGTGTGAACCATAAAGTAACATCTAACAGACTATTTTACTTCGCTTGATTGTTTGTTGAGTTCGAAATAAGTTCAGGTATTGTCGCGTTGCAATGACATTGGGGTCAGCCATCCGTGACAAACACAAGGTTATCGCTAGTGACACAGCAGGTACATACATTGTTTCACTCTTTTTAGTATGGTGCAAGTGGGACATCTTTTTGACAAACGAAAGAAAAAAAACATTTTTTGGTAAAGAAGTTCTACAAAACATATTTCTGTATTCAGCAACGATCCGTATTATCTCGTTTCAATTGAATAGCTTTAGAATAGCGTAGGCCAGCACTATTTCACATGTGGCGAAAAAAACATGAGCACTTTTAAATACATATTGTTTCTTTAATGTACAAAACGCACTGGCACAAGTCTCTCTTTGCCACGTGTGTATAAGGTTGGTTTTTAAGTATCGCTGTAACATTGCGCCCTAAGCGTGCACATTTGAATTGGAAAAGACAACATGCAATTCGATGCTTCGCCAGCAGTATTATTTCATGGTGAAAATCAACATTTAAATAGTTGCTGCTGCGGCTTTCTTCCTTCACAAAAGTCGCTCAGAGTCATTATAAGGATTCGTCAAGACTGCGGTGCATAAAATTGAACGGATATTAGATTTAAATTTAACCTTCACTGCCACGTATACTGATCCGCTTAGTGTCACAGACACAAAAAATATTATCGGCCATGGAAATTTACGAATAACAATAACTTTATGTTGTGTAATTGACCTGCTTTTCCTCAAGAAGCTTTTCGAAATGACTACAGGAACAGCACGTGGGCTAAGCTTTTGCAGGACTGGTATAGATAGAGGAGTGTGAGAAGAGGATCGGAGTCAATGCAAGTTTTGTGCAAGTCACCTTGGTTTCGCACAGCCTCAGTGATCGGTGCACCTTTGACCAAGCAGCGATGTCATGCGATGACGTCATCATGTGACGTCGCATATTGAAACGTCATGAGAAGGTCATAGTGACGTCATCATGGCTTCAGATTTGCACCATAAGTTTTTGCCATCTGTGACGTCATGTGACGTCATCGCGTGCTGATTATTTTTTGTATGATTTTTCTTAGCGGTAAGGCTTCCTCACCTATGGTCCCGCGCTTAGAAGCTGCCTTACTCACTGGCAAAACAACAACTTTTCTTTACTGCATACAAATATTGTCAGTCGCTCTTGTAAGGTATTTACACCACAATTGCGGCAAGCCGGTGACGGTTCATAATTACGTAGATAGTGAGCAGACAAAGACGGCAGCAGAAGGACGTACGTTGTCAGTAACTGCACGACCCGTCTTCATCTGCCGTCGTTGCCACATCACACTTTAGGTATTAGCGAGCATTACTATTGTACACAATATGGTAGCACTCACATGCACAAAACTGACGTGATTATGGACGTTACACGAAGCAGGTGCCCGCCCGCATCGATATATACATATCATTTTTCCGTTATTTAAAGTTATTGACGAACCTGTAATAAACAGAACCGTCTTAGCGGTTACAGGACTGGCAATACCATAGGCGTGCGCAGGGTTCCCCTTCAGGGGGGGGGGGGGTGCCAAAGGTCTTCGCGGCGCCCCCCTCCCTATTAAGTAAATGTATGAGGCAGACTTCGCGCCCCCCTCCCCTTCTTAAGTGATTAGGAGGCGGCCGCACCCCCCCCCCCCCGCCTCTGGGCGCACTTACCATAAAACCATAAAATGATATAAGAAAGGTCACTGAATAATGTCAAAATATGCTGGAGTTCCTCTTTAACGATTCAACCCCACCAAGCTTGCGGAACATGAATATACCTGAACCGATGAATGCGTTGCAGTGTCGATACAATATAAATGTAAAAAAAAAGAACACTTCGTATTGAGGCCCTAGCTGAAATATTCCTTTATGCTGGGGCAGGGGTAAACATTGAGATAATCTGGTGTGCTGAATTCAGTAAGTGGAAACACCTGAATAACAGAAAGTCAACAATGGGAGCGTCGTTTTTTCTGCATCAAGAGGGTAGAAAATTGTGGGCATTCTGCTGAGTCACGCCTGACTCGAGTGAGCAGCAGCTAAAAGTAATAATTGTGTGGTGATAAGAACTGATAGACTCTCGATAGGCTGGGAGAAGTGCATTCGCGTTAACATATGCGAGACCTTGGCATCGTCGTTCGCACACTCTGTAAACGCTGCTTGCGTGCTGGATGGGGGAGGACATGAAGGAATGTGAGGAGGAAAAGAATATTTTCATAACCTTTCTCATGGCTCAGCGTCTGTGGGGCAAGGGGAGAGGTGTATTAAAGAATACAAAAGCTTAGAGTCCGCGAGAGAGAGTGTAAGCGTCAAAAACCATAAGCAAGTGGATGTTACCGTCCTCAACTCTTTCTTGAATTTCGCTATGCAAATGCAATATTGCTGCTTCAACAGCTATCTCACGTAAGCGTTCACGGGCTCTTGTCATCAAGAGTGCTATAAAAGTGTTCCAAATCGAAAGAAAGACTGCCTCATGCTGTATTGTTAATGTTCCCATTTAATTTTCTATATATGTACATCCTTAGAAATTCATATTCGGAAGAAAAGCACCAGGATAATCCACGTCTAAGGCGCTCTTTCTGAACGTATGGCCAAGGTTACGACAAACAATGCTTGTAGGTTGCGTTGCATCTGAGGTCATTTCGGTGAGCATGAATTTGGGCTGCGTCATAATTTTAACATGCTGCTTTAAGAATATTTCTACCTACCGGCGTATCTCTAACGCTCTTCGGAAAAGATTTATGAAAACTACAAACTTATCTTGTAGACATTGCGAAGCAATAATGAATTCAGTATTATGTGTTTAGAGAACCATACAATCCGTTCTTATTTGCCTGATATGGACGTGAACGTGACAAAACAACCTTCTGGATTCCTTCGTGATATGGCTAAAATGCTCAAATATGAAGCGATAATACTTGCCGATAATCAAGGCAATAAAGCAACGAAAATATATCAGGAAGCTGCGATTACCAGTTTTCAAACACATGTCACTGCACCGACGGTTTTGTTAACATAGGTATTCCAGTCGTTCAACCTTGGCTGCAGTGACGTCACCATTCTTTTAATGAGCATAACCCTGGCAAGAAATGACCATATCTCTGGCAATAAATGCTTATAGAACACCTTTCCCGAGAAATGGTAATATCTGCTCTGTTATTCCATGAAGCTTTCACTTTATTAGATAACTACACAGGGTGTGTAGCATCTAGTAGCACAAGTGGTCAAACCCTATGTTAAGACGTTGCGACTAGGCAAACAGAGAATACAGCTTTGTCGTCGGTCTCATGTACCGTAACATTTCATTGCGGAATGTACATTCCACTACTGAAATGTCTGTACGACGCTTGTGTTTCGGCTTAAAGGAACACTAAAGGCAAATAACAATTAATGTCAGAGTGAAAGCTGATTGTGTGACAGCGTCTAAAACGGCAATATTATGAACAGCAGTACCCTACTTACCGAGAAATTAAGCTAAATGTATCACACGATGAGCGCCATGGGCGGGACATTTTATAAATGATTCCGAATACGTGAGAGTCCGACTACAATTATTCACTCGTAATAAAACTAGCTGCAATAAAAAAAATTCACAGCATATCCACGGGTGAATGATGAAAAGCTTAGGCGAAGCTCCTGAAGCAATCATGGTTACAGCGTGAAATCTTCAGTGGTTTCGCCCAGCAGTTCTCAAAGCGATAGCCCAGTACATCATCAAAGACGTGAGAAACACTGTATATATTTATAAAAAAATTTTTAGTAATCGTAAGTGGTAGCTAGACGTGGCTTCCGTTCCCCTTCACTATAACGGCTTTACGGTCGCTGAAGTGATGGATCGGTGATGGGTGGTAGTGGGATGCTTGCAAAGACGTAGTGGGCAGTTTGCAAAGGTGGCTTCCGTTCCCCCTTCATTATAACGGCTTTATGGTCGGTGAAGTAATGGATCGGTGATGGATCGTGGTGGGATGTTTGCAAAGACGGAGTAGTGGGCTGTTTGCAAAGGATCGGTGATGGGTCGTAGTGGGATGTTTGCAAAGACGAAGTATAGTGGGCAGTTTGCAGAGTAGGTTACGCCGGACAACGGAGACGTGACAAGGTTAGACTAAGAGGAGCTTCGCCCCTAAAAGAACCTTCCGATCATCAAGAGACGTAATAAAATGCTGCTTGTTCGTTTCTGTTTGATTCGCGGAAAAAAGAACCTCTTTGGCATTGTAATGGGGAACGGCGCGCGTGGTTCAAAGGTTCCCTTTTCGCCGAACTGGGCTTCGCCCGGCGCCCTACTTCGCTCACGCGGTCGCGTCTCAGTGGTAGTTTCGGTATCATGTACCGCCGCGTGTGTTTTGCGCGCTCGTGAAAATCACTCTGACAGAAAGTTCCACAAAATTCCGCATGCATGTGATGTTGCCGGATGCCCGAATGGTGCACGCCGCCAGTGCACGCCGCCGCGCAATAAAGGCGGACAACGTTGGGCACGGCAACAGTGACGTGAGAAAGACCGCTTTCAGGCGGGTGATTTGAATTGCGCTAACGCGATGCCGACCACTAAAATGTGATTTTATTTCAAAATAAGCACTTCCTTGACACAAAAGTAGCACTAAAAGGTTTCTAAACCGCTAATTTAACAATCAACGTCGACTTAATATTTCCCTTTAGTGTCCTTTTAAAGAGTGCAACATGACGGCGTAACCACGGCCTGTACGCATCGGCTTCTCATACCCTTGCCACGCTTCGCTTCTCAGTGGACACTCCCACCGTGCCGCGTGGAGAGGAACGTCTGAACGGGTAACAATGAACGTTGTGAACTCTCCTGTAGTCGGTTCTAACCTAAGAGCAAATGTAAGCTCCCCCCACAGCAGTGGCTGTACCACCCAGACAGAATATGCATAAGTATCCCGTCCAATAGCAATCGCTCATTCACGTGACGTCAAGCAACACTCGTGTATTTCAGGCAGGTTACGTAACCATGCAGGCACAAGTTCATGTCGCAAGTTTCAGCTGAAAGCTTGAGCTTCCTGGGAAATTTCAGGAAATATCTATGCTTCATTGTGCAGCCAAACGTAGCATTTTAACAAGGGACGACGAAATTTTACTTCATAAATGCATAGTGTTTATATTATCAGCGGAAATGTACTCATTGTTTGAACGTAAACCACCAAGCACGAGTCACTTGTACCGATGATTCTTCCGGTGGATCTAATCTAAAGTTGGCAAAGACAAGGTCTATGCATGTTCGTTGGGTGGTTGTTGGTTGTTTCCATTCATATGAAATGCATCGTAGGGCGTATCGAGACATCATATACTGCATAATCCAGACGCTGTCCATAATATCTACGTTGAAGTCGCCGACTAGTATAAAGGGTTCGTGCATGTACTTTCTTTCGTAATTGTAATCGCTACATACACACATACGTTTCGCCTTTGAGGAGGAAATGCCGCGGACTTCTAAAGTTGTCTCCGACTCAAGCTCTTACGAAAGCATTTCTTCAGGGCTTCTCGTTGAAGACAAACTGTCAGGCACGACAGCTTCCACATCCAACTGTGCACATCCTTCAGAATTGTGATAGACGGATTTGTTGATTTTGGGAACATAGTGCCTTATTTATTATTCGATTTCATTTTTAATTAGATATTTCAGGAGTGTTTTGAGTGCTGCATATGACTTTTATCTGAGACTTTATAATCGTAATCGTAGTCGTAACATACCCACATATGTTTCAACTATAGCAACGGTTTTCTACATACCGTCCGACGACAAAGCTAGGTCGAACGAAGTCTTCTTGAAGTGCCACCTCTCATACTTCTACTTCTACGCACCACTTCTTGAACCATATATATATATATATATATATATATATATATATATATATATATATATATTAATTGGGAAAGTTCAGTGGGTTCTGTAGGTGTAAGAAATACAGCGGATACACGTACGACAAAGCAATACTTAATCTCTAGCGTTTCGGCCGTGCCACAGCCGAAACGTTAGACCTTAAATATTTCTTTCTCGTACGTGTACCCGCTTGATTGCGGGTACACGTACGTAGTGTAGTGCCTCACGACGTACGCGATGTAGTGCCTCATGCACAGCGCTATGAAAAAAATCACAGTCTAAACGCCGGTTGGTGTCAATAAAATTCAGCTTTGAACAATAGCTTAAACTCAATATAGAATATCAATTTAAGGGGATATTCACATTGTCGAGGGCCGCATTTGAGCCCTATATCACTCTTCGCGACGTCTCGAACTGTTAAGTGTTCTACATTGAAAAAAAAGAACTGAGCTGCAAGTTAAGTGTGACAGAAAATTTTCTTCAGCGAGTTCGCACAATGTATTTTTGAAGAAACTAGTGACATCAGACCTGGAGAAAATAGTTTCATCAACTATCTACGCATATTTGCCATCATTGTCTGAAGTCATAGGTGCCGCCGGGGTGGCCGACTAGTTATGGTGTTCTGCTGCTGACCCTTAAGTCAGAGGTTCGATCGCGGCTGCAGCGGTCCCATTCTTATGTAGGCGAAGTGCTAGAGGCCCGTGTACTGTGCGGTGTTAGTGCACGTTAAAGAACCCCGGGTGGTACATATTATCCGGCGCCCTCCCCTGCGGCGCCTTGCATATACTGAGTTACTTTGGTGCATTAAACTCCATAAAGCAACCAGCCAACCAACTGAATGTCTTAGGAGGACGCAGGCCGGGCACATCATACTCTTCCAGAAATCCGCCCGTCGCTGCTCTGAAAGTGCCTACTCCGAGTGCTTAGTAACACCGTAATGCAAAAATATTTACTTTTATTTTTATATACGAAGAATCACAGTTTCGCCGCAAGGGCGAAGCAATGAATGCGATAGCAACGAGTTGGAATGTTCCACGAAGTAAGGCTGGCGGCTCGCTGCTTTAGCATCCGATCTTACGCAACTCAAGAAAACGTTGGTTAGAGCGAATACGGCAACTCGAGGGACCGAAGTGGTTTTCGTTCTGTCGGTCATTTAAGCGAGAAACGTTGATACGAGGCGTCTCTTGGTATCTGTCGAGACCGCGCCCTTTTGAGCACGGTTGCTAGTCGAGCGACGCAGCGCACCCCCCCCCCCCCACCCACCACGACGCTCCTTCGCCTGGCGAAAGACGGCTGGGGCGTTTGCTCTCTGCTTGAGGCTGCAGTCTTCGCACGTGGGGCGAATTTAACGCATGCATCCTTCGTGCGTTGAAGATGGCCGTCTTGTTTCACCTCTGCTTGAGCCACGTTCGTCCCTGGGGCTTGCGTGCTTTTGCTATCACGCGGAACATACAGTGCGCGGGGCGATGTTGTCGATCTAGAATTTACGCGGAGCATGACGGCGACGGCATAAACCCACTCACAGTGTGCAAATATTTCCTATCGCAATAAAATAAAATAAAGTACGCGTTTCGGAGCCATCTTGATGAACAATATGAATCCGCGATTTCAACGGTTTTTTGATATTTATAATTATTTACCGCACTTTATTCGAGTAGAGAGAGAGAGAGAGAAGAGGGAGAAAGGAAAGACAGGGAGGTTAACCAGAAGCAGTCTCCGGTTTGCTACCCTGCACGGGGGAAGGGGAAAGGGGGTGTAAAAGAATGAAAGAGAAGAAGAAGAGTTTGTGACGACAGCACGCGACAAAATACTACAACAAAAAAAACGAAGTCATAACCGCAGTCAAAGTACTACACAGCAACATTTTCTTCCATCAGTCACAGTTTGACATTGAGTCCGGTTGCTTGGAGAAACCGCAACAACGCCTTCAGAGCGGCTCGTGCTGAAGACCGGGTAGGCCAGGGCCCTAGGATTTTGTTCTCCGTAAGAGGACGGTTGTCCAGCTGGCCTAGTGCGGCTGAGAGGGCCGCTCTTTCGGAGTTGAAGCGAGTGCACTCGAGAGTTGAAGCGAGTAGATAATCTGAAGTATAGTAGCAGGTAACTTTGGATTACTTTCCACCTTCATTTATTTCCACCTTCACTTTATATTTCACAGGGATGCATTCCTTCTCTCGTTTGCCCTCTGAACGTAGTTTGGCGCGCAAGCGAAGCTCATCCGCAGTCGAAGCGGCACTCATGTAATGTGAGGGCCCGCAGCATCAATCGGCCGCTGCTGCGGGTTTGTCAAGCGGCTGATCGTGAGACATAGCTTGCTTAACCATGACACCTGGCTGCGCATTTGTTGGTGTGGAGCTACTGATTTGTGATTATGTCACGTACAAGTATTTTGAACAACTTATATCCGAGTTTCAGCACATAACGAACGACGCGGCCGCTAGGCTGGCATGGTCACATTTGACACATTATAACTTGTTAGCAGCCAAAATAATGCAACAATTTTTTATGCATAATGATAGATGACGTCCTTGACTTCAATCAGAGCAATTTTAAAAAAAAATAAAAATGGCCTTTTTGAGAAAACAGTTTTCAAAGTTCGGCGTTTTTGGTAAATCACTTACGTTTCAGCCTAATTATCGAGTAAAATGGAGCGTGATAAAACCACGAAAATTATTTCAAAAGAAATCGAAAGTATCAAAGTTAATATGTACTGATTTTGATTATCCTCACTTTAACTTGTTTGCAGCAATAAATTCCTCAAATGCAGGTATTTTGTGCGACTTGCCAAGTTTGAGCTTTTTTTCTTCAAAAGTGCTTCAAAAAGCAAGGAAAATAATAGACTCATGAGATTGTATTTAACTTGTTCTTTGTGGGGAATAAATATTGTGACCGAGAAGTGCACCGTTTTTTCACAAGGCGCGCTCAAAAGTCGCGAAATCGCGAAATTAGCGAAAAAGTGTTTTTTTTTGCGGCCGATTTGTATATTTTTTTTTCAGGCGAACGAAATTTTTTTTCGCAAGAATAACTTCGATACCATCGTTCTGGGTGTAATACCTAGACCTACAGCAAATTTCATCAAAATTGGGAATGGTGACCGGCCGGGACCTCGTGTTCGATCTTATCTGGACACACCCATTTGTATTACTCTAATGCTTCTAAACTGTGTTACATTTTCTGATCCTCCCCTTACCCAGGGCCTCTATAGGGCTGTGAGGTACCTAATTTTCGATTATTTGTTTAATATTTCATTATCATTATCATGTGAGCAGCCACAATCATATGCTAACTTGTACCAGAAATGTGTTGAAGGACCCTTCTTCTAATTTCAACATCACTGAACACTGAACATCACATTTAACATTTAACAGTGCAGCGCCTTCGCTAAATATTTATTTCTGCTGCCCCATCTCTCTCTCATGTCTTCACTTGATAAAGCCATCCACCCCAAAAGGCCGATTCGTGTTTCCAAGTGAAAAGAACGAGTGAGTTTTGCTAAATGGTATAGAATCGTGGAAGCACAACAATTTCGAATATGAAGTAGAAAAGGGATACATCTTTTTGTGCGCTACCATTGTCGAGAAATAAGGGTTCGCTAGTTTATAGGCGTACAGCTGGACTAAAGTGTGACACAACGTAATGAAAAACTGCATGTGCATCGCTTTGGCCACGTTGGCTCTTCTTTTGCCCACAATAGAAAAAAGGGAAATAGTTTGCGTGATCGCTACAATGTATGTCGCGCCAAGTACGCGAGCTCAAAGCACGGGTCATGATAAGCGTCATAACCAAGGATCAACACACGAAAACAACTCGAGTTATCTGTCAACTAGATTGTCAACAAGCAACATAAGCGGTACGTAATCATTTTCTGAGCATTGCTTAAACTTCCTCACAGCTGTCGTACAATCTACACTGTCACGAGCTTTCACGCATAAATGAGACACAATGTTACACCGATTTTACTGTCGTAAAACAGCGCTGATAACTTAGCAACATATATCTAAAACGTGTGCAATGTATTAACGAATTAAAAGAAGTCGCGTGCGGGCTACATAAATGTACGTGCTCGGTCAGCGGCCTCTATTATTTCATATCCCAGAGTACGGCGTCAGCTGCCACTAGTCGTTTGGCTAGCTTTCAGTCTGCAGCGATGGCTTTCCCATAATTGCATTCACCTTATACTTGTATTCATATGCACTGTTGATGATACGTTTTAGGGCGGTCCGATAAGTACTTAGCCTCACCGCGAGAGAGCGACTCTATCGCATGAGACATATACTGACGTTAAGTACGCTCCCTTAGAGGGACACATGCGAAGGTCCAGTCGAATCGGACTCGCGGTTTTGTTTTGGCCGCTTGAGGAAGCAGGTGATGTTCATGTGTCCGTTAAAAATGGAAAAAGAGCAATATCGGTCGGTGATTCAATTTTTGTTTTTGGAAGGGAAATCGTGCAGCGAAATCAAAGAGCAACTGGATGCCGTCTACGGTGAGTCTTCTCCTTCGATGGCAACCGTAAAAAAATGGTTCGATGCGTTTAAACATGGTCGCACGTCGGTTTTTGATGAGCCTCGCCCAGGGGCCCTGCAAACGGCTACCACGGCCGATAACGTGGCAAAAATCCACGACCTCGTATTGGCAGACCGCCGACTGAAGGTGTGCGAGATAGCTGAGACAGTAGGCATCTCAAAAGACCGCGTGGGCCATATCCTGCATGAAATTTTGGGCATGAGAAAGCTGTCGGCGCGATGGGTGCCGCATTTGCTCACTCCGGACAACAAGCGCGTCCGTGAGGCCACTTCAGAGCAGTGTTTGAATCTGTTTAAGAATAATCCGAAGGAGTTCTTGCGTCGTTTTGTGAGCGTCGACGAAACAGGGGTCCACCGGTACACACCAGAGACCAAAGAACAGTCGAAACAGTGGACTGCACACGGAAAACCTGCTCCGAAGAAGGCGAAGACTGTCGCATTGGCCGGAAAGGTGATGGCCACCATTTTCTAGGATTCTCAAGGTGGGTTCTTTGTCAACTACCTTGAGAAGGGCAAAACGGTGACAGGACCCTACTACGCTGAATTACTTGGCTGATTCGACGCCGAATTGCGAAAAAAACGGCGACATTTGGTGAAGAAAAAGGTGCTCTTCCACCATGACAATGCGCCAGCTCACACCTGCGCCGTCGCCATGGCTAAGTTGGTCGAACTAGGCTTCGAAATGGTGCCCCATCCAGTGAATTTTCCAGATTTGGCCCCGAGTGATTTCTTCTTGTTTCCCAACTTGAAAAAATCACTCGCCGGACAAAAATTTGAGTCGAATGAAGAAGTTATCGCCGCCACAGAAGCCTACTTTGCAGCTCAAGAGAAAACGTATTTTTCTGACGGGATCAAGAAATTGGAGGATCGCTGGATCAAGTGTATAGAGTTGAAAGGGGACTATGTTGAGAAATAAATCGACAGCATTCCAAAATTTTCGTTTTTCTTTTGAAGGCTAAGTACTTATCGGACCGCCCTCGTATCGCAAACATCCACGGTTTGGTGTATTTAATCCCATAGGTTTATCCCAGGCAATTCTAACGTGCACACAAGATGCAACATGGTTACAAGTCAACCTTCCAACCTTTAAACCTTTCAATTTCCTTACCAGCTTACTGCCATAAGATGATAGAACAAGCCCTATGCAGGTATGCGCATATCATCAACGCGCTGAAAATTCTTTATAGACTTTTGGCTAGTTGGTGAAGCATGCTGGGAAGTGGTATAGACGGGATCAAGGGAAGGCGATATGGACTGAAATGTTTAGCCAGCAAACACGAATATTTATTTCAATTGTTCTCTATCAGAATAACGATCGCCTGTGCCCTCAAACACGCAATGAAAAAACTATGGGCGACTGTAATCCATGACTGTGTCTCATAGTAGCACTTGAACTACGGCGTTCGTATGCCCCGGTGTACTCCTTGGGTTACCTTCGGTCTTCGTTGCGCTGCCGAAGCCGATCTCAAAGGCCACGTAAAAAATTTGCAGTGGCTTAGCTCGGCTATGCCAGGATATACATAGCGTTAGCAAAGGATCAGCTGATTATTCTTAGCTTTCCAGATTGTCTAGGATTTTTAGCCTTCTTGTGTTCATTCTTCGTACACTGAACCGCTAATTGCCAGGCACCTACTTCGGGATCCAATTAGATAAGCTTCTCGGCTCTTCTACGCCGTTGAGCAGCATTTGCGCTCTCCTTTTCCATGGCGTTACCCACCTGCAAACGCCAGTCGGAGGAGCTATCAAGCGGCTTCAGCACAGTGTCAGACGGCGACTGCACAGGGAAGGTGAATAGCTGTGGCGCGCTGGCGCCAATACGTTCCAAGGCTGCGAAGTCACTCCTCTGGAAAGCGCAGACCGGCGGCGGCGAGTCGCGCGCGTCGGTGGCGGAGTCCGCGCGCGCGCCGGCGCCAGTTTGTCAGCCGCGGCGACGAGGCCACTCCTCCCGAACGCGCAGAGAAGCAGCGGCGAGCTGCGCGCGGTGGTGGCGGAGAGCGCGTGAGATGCCGGCTCCGGTGAGCCAGCTGTGTGACATCACTGATACTCGCGCATGCGCAGCACGGCTCATGACGATCCACGCGAAATCGGCTCCCGCTAGGCAAGTGTAGCTAACGCTACAAAAGAAGTGTGCTGTGGAGATCTGTTCCGCCAGGCGCTGCGATGGCAAAAGAAAAGCGTCATGCTCTTTCAGTGAAGTCACTCAATTATTCTTCATTAATTATTCTTGAGTTTAGAAAAAAATGCTCGACGATTTATAATATAAGTACTCTACAATCACAAATGGTAGGAGAGTAAAATAACGACCGGGCGTCACACAATGCTATTTACGTAATTAGTGGGTCGTTTAAAGCTTTCAACCCATGACAAAGGGCTCAGCCATAATTCTTCATCGTCATTAGCCGCCGCAGCGACAAAGTGCGCATAATTCCTTACAGATGTTTAGCTGGTACCTCGCTTCTCCGCATAATGACGAGAAATGGCGTAGCGGTACTTCCTAACTTCACAAAATTATGATTTATGGCGTAGTGGGTACCTTGCAAGTGCACTTGTATCAGCAGCCCCAAAAGAGTTTACAACGGGCTCTAGAAATGTCGCTCTTCCAGATTTCGCTGTGAGTGTGCTGCGCTTTCCGCGCAGGCCTGGCGTTTCATAGAGCGACCCCCTTCCCGGTACCACGCACGGATGTGTTCGTTTCCGGACAGTAGAAGAGAGCAGATATTTCATCTGCGTCCAGTTAACCTGTGTTCATACTTCTTGCAATTCCTTAGGCGTTATCTGTCAGTCACCACCTTGATCCTAAGGACATCGATGCGTCAACACGTCAAAATGCATTATCGTGAGCTTATAGTGTCTCCGTTTTGTCATAGCTTGCCATGTGTGCAACGTTAAAGTTTTGACCAATGAGGTGCATAAACATACGAATATGGTGCACAATAATACGGAAAATCACGTTCACTGCATATCCTCGCCTTCAATACCATCTTTATGATAGCATCGCTCACATTAATTCGAACATTTGTAATTGAACCTGCATAGACTTTATGCCATACAAATGATACCGACACACAGGGAACAATCAAAAGTGTCGCTATAACGGTGCGAGCGGATCTTACGTGGTCCGTATGTATGCAGTTAGGTCTACAAAGGCACGAGCGACGGTAAAGCAAACGGGGACACTGTCACGCTGAACAGAATCCAAGCAGTGTTCTGCCTTCGCTGCTGTCGTAAGCGTCGGGCGCACAGACACTGGCATTTTTCCCTGAGTAAATATGTGGATTTCACATATGCTGCCGAATATTATAAACATTTTATTAGGCACTGACAACGGCTAACAGTCTAATACTGTGCCTCATTGAGGTCTAAAAGCGGCAACATTCACAAAGCCAGTGATCATGCTCCTCTCAGGCCAGCACGGTAAATGGCCTGCTAACTACCAGGGTGCGTGCCCAAGCATGAGTTGCCCTTTGTGCAAGTTCGCGCTAATTTGTCACCTCGTGTCATCATAGCGCCGTCGTTCGATTTCGAGCACACCGCTAAACCTCACCTTCGATTTCAGTGCTTGATGCTGGTGTATAAACTACTATATTCTCGCGACTAATTCAAAAAGTATGTATTGAAGCATCTTTTCACATGTCAGCACACTTTAATTGTATACCCTAAAAGTGCTAGGTTAGCAAATACCTCCTGTTTGGCAAATCGCAGGAAGTATTTACAGTGTGCGTTCAAGAATGCCTCTAGTAGTAGAAAGCCGGAGTGCCAGCTTTACAAACCGAGAACCTATGCGTTCTATTTTGCATTGTCTTGGTTGGTATTGTAAACAAATGTGATTAGCTAACTGCACTTTTCTTACAGAAAATCGTGGAAGGAATCCTACCATGGACAGGGTCAAACGCCTTCTAAATAGAGCTAAAAGAAATGTGGTCTGTCGTACTATGGCTGTCTAAGTGCAAACGAATAAAAAAGGTGAAAATAAAAATTGAAGAACCATGGAGAAAAATTGCTTCAGTACTCACTATTACCACTGTATCTCATTGGACTTGCAGCCAAATGGACTGCCAATGCATTGTTATATGCGTCCTCTGCGCTTTATTACAACAGAAACGCTTGGCCTTGACATAAAAAATAGCACGTCAGCAAGAAACCACGAGCAAGTTAACAGTTTGGACATGCTTTCGCACCTCGTATTGTTCGCCAGGCAAGTAAACAAATATGCATTACAGCGGATCTCTTTATTCGGACCATGTGCCTACACTCACAGATGTAGAGGGAGTACTGCGAGGGTAGAGCGACTGTATTACTCTCGCCAGAGTTCTTTAACGCCGTGGGGGAGTAGTGGAGAGTTAGCCGCGGAACTTACTCTTTCCTTGAAGGCAGAGTAAAAGAGACTGCGAACTCTTTGCTACTCAGACAGAGTTCCCAATCCACGGAACTCCCGCCCCGACGTAGCGTGAACAGGGTCGGGAGCTCCCTCCTAAGCAGGCGGAGTACAAACTAGCGCGAGCTTCTGACCGACGCCACACAGAGATATTAACTGTCTCTTAATCATAATCCTCCGAGCGTAAACGCGACAGATGTCACTTTAATGTGCAAGTTATAGGATAGCTTTCAGTAATAAAAAAAAGAAAGTGTTTGTGATCGTAAACCTTTGATTTCTAAAATGCCAACAGAGGCATGCTTCGAAGCATCGAACATCGTCAACTTCTAACGCATCGTCAACTTATTTTCCGCACAGACTAATTGCCACTGGAATAAGGTAGACACTAAAGCATTATTGCAATAAAATAAAGAACCGTGAGAAAAAAAAACGTCCGGGAGGAGGAATCGAACCTGCCACCACCAGATTCTCAGCCGAGGTCTCTACCACAACGCCACGCCCCCTTTTTTTCTTTATGACCGGTTTATTAACGTCACATGTACATCAATAAGAGACACCACTTACAGTAATAATACGCATTGCTACAAGAATGTGTCAAGATGAAAAAAATAAATGAAATAAACTAATAAAAAATAAATTACAGGACTGGCTTTCTAAAATTCATTAAGGTATGCCAGAGGTTCAACCCTGGCCAGCCAGTCAGGAACAAAGTCTTGTTGTTGGAGCACATCTATGTATTGAACAATGTTCTCGCGAAAAAGCACACGTGCAGGTTGCCTGTCAGAGTCGCAGTGAAACCCCGCCATTCTCGCGCGCCATAAGCAGTGGAGGCCAAGAAGCATAATAAGGTCAAAAGGCATCCCATCCTCGTTTTCTATCTGCAAAAACATGATTCCAAGTAGATGCAGAGTAAACTCTTTCTTCAGCATTCTCTGTAAAACATCCCAGAAGTAGACCCCTTCCCAACAGTGCAAAAATACGTGATCTATTGTCTCCGGTTTTCTACAGATAAAACAATGAGAACCCCACGGAATATAAAAACCCCGTTCTTCCAAGAAGGTCCGCACCGATAAAGTACCCGAATGTAATTTAGAAAAAAAAGTTTTCACCCCTGAATGAATTTGCATTTTCTTCACTCGCTTGAGCACATCTTTTCCTTCGCCTCCACTGTTTATTGACCTATACATAGGCACTGGAAAAATCATATCACATATGTATTTATATAATTTCTTTCGAGTGACTGTAAAGAGATATACATTTGAGAACCTCACTGACAGAAAATGGACGCTGTCCACAACTTCCTTAAAAAAGCCTCGCGTGGCTCCAGACATGTTTGCAGTGCTCACAACAAAGTTCGGTAGCACGCGACAAAGGCGTAGCTGGCACACTGTTCGCAGAAAAGGATCTTGCACGTCCCGAAAGAAGAGAAAGCGATTAACTAGCTGCCGGACAAATAGATGCGACAAGCTAGGTCCCCCTGCTTTACTGCTTTAACTCGTCTGAGCAGATTTGATCTACTGCATCTTTCCCAAGTTGACCGCCACACAAAAACAGCGAATACTCTATGAAACTTTTGCACATTCACTCGTGTACAACTTAGCACTTGCATCACATACCACAACTTGTTCATAAAAAACATATTATATACAGTGGCTCGCGCAAACATTCAGAGACAAGTGGCGTTCCACCGTGTTGCTTTTTCTAGCATTTGCTGCACCTGCTCAGTCCAATATTCATCGGTGCTTTTATAGTGTGGAAGGGGTATACCTAGGTACTTTCCTGGACTTCTAAACCACCGAATGTTCGCAAAAGCATCTGGGACCGATGACCATTCACCATGTCATAGCCCCAGACACTTCCCCAACGCAGTACTCTTGCCGTAAAAAGACTAGTTAAGACAGAGCTCACCGCTCCACTTCATCTTTACGGGTCGCATACTGAAGATAGACGTGATCTTCCTTTTCAAATAAAATTCGCGTCTTCATAACACACAAAACAGCTGACGACGACGAATCACATTCAATAACGTGTATTTTCTCGCGCTATCGACGATACACCCGCACAGCGCCCGTGCTGGTACTGATTTGCATCTGAATCGATAGGTGCAACTACATACATAACCGATCGCCAAACACCAAATTGAACGTGCAAGAAAGTATGTCATCATGTTAATTAGTTCAACAAGGCGTACTAATTGACAAGTCTGTATCTGCGAAGTGCGGGCGAGTGCGCTCGGCGGCTTTCGGTGGCTGCTGGGGTGCGTTTGCTGAAAACGGCGCCGTAACGATGCCCATCGCTTCTTGTACGAACACCGTACGCAAGAAAAAATGGTTAATTCAGGTTAACCGATACTAAAGCTCTACCGTACACTCATTTTTACACGTCAGAATTGCGTATCCTTAAACCTAGAAGCGCCGACAGCATGTACACACGGACTCGGCAGGTGCGCTAGTCCTACCTTCGCTGGGAGTCGTACGGGTCATATTGAGTGCGACCGATCTCGGCGTAAGTGGCTGACGAAGGTTGAAGAATGCGCATTTTATTGTCGAAAACTTTTCACTGTTACATTAAAATGCAACCGAGGTTGAGCGAAAATGCGAGAATCGCCTGAAATGCGATTGCATTGTGGTTATGTTGACCGGCGTTGATTTTCTGGCGTACGTACCGCGCCTGCCGCGGCACCGCATGTCCGATCGGACGCCAGATCGTAACGTCGTAAGTATTCATCAGCCAGCCCTGGTAAAAGAGCGCTGCAAGTGTATTTGTAAGCGCGTGGCTACAACTCTCAGACTTGAGCATGAGCGGCTGTACGGCATTCAGCCGATATCATAGAGTCCCAGCTGATATTTGGAATTTACAAATGAAAACAGTGTTGAATATTATGCTGTTTTATAGTAAAAGGTCGGTGTGCCAACATTGTCCCGAAAGATCAGTAGATATTTACACGTGTTCCGTGTATATCTGCTGTGTAAATACGCACAGCAGAGCTGTTGCCACTGGCACTGGAAGGGGGGCAAAACATCATGGATATATATACCGGTTACCGGGTGTATGGTTGTGTGCAGCGCCAGTAGTGCATATGTTCAGTGTTCTGTGTTGTGTATGAATGAGTGTGTGGATATGAGTTCTGTGTATGTGTGAGGTAACCTTGAGGCATCTCAGCCAGGTTCACTGTTACATTGTAGAAAACGTACGAAGCATTTCTTTTTTTTTTCTTTTTTTTTTAAACGTTAGTCCTAGCAGCAAGAGTGATTTTACTCTTGGAGGGAGTTCATGCACTCTAACCCAACCAGCACTGCGGAACTCTGCGAGGGAGTAGCGTAATTCCAACCGAGAGTGTATGTACTCCACTTCAAAAGCGTTACTTTACTCTGGCGAGGGAGCTTGTTCACTCTTGTTCAGCCAGAGTGCCAGAATGCTGTCGAGAGAGCGTGCCTGCTCTGTGCAGCAGAGAGTTCCCAGCACTCCTTAAAAGGGAGTGAAATATGGGACAAGCGTTTACTCTCGCAAAGACAGTTGCTAGCACTCTCTTGCCGGTGTGAGTGTAAGGGTAAACCCAAGGGTGAAATTTTATTTGAAAGTACCACGGTGAGCACAAGACTCAAACTTCACTATAAACGGTTGTTGCTCCCGTTTATCCATTTTTTAAACCTATGTGTACGAAGAATTGAAATAAGGTATGGTTTAGTTAGAAAAGGCACAGAAATGAAGGGAAAATATGTGGAGGCATAAATAAATCGAGCTTTTTTTCCTAGCCGGAACATACTTCACCAATGCATTAGGGTTTCAGCATTGTGACAGAGAAGTAAGTAGCAATAAAAAAATTGGGGGACACTTAAGCTTCGCCTTTAGGAGTTGAACGCTATAGCGATATCCTGCCCCTAGTGCGCACTTCGAACACTACAAATGTTCAAGAGATAAAGTCCCTAGATTTTTCCCTGTTCTTTCTTAAGTACCGACAATCATTGAAGCGCCGCCGACGAATCTCATTGGCTGACGCTCGTTTTCGGTAGCCATGTTCTTCCTAACGCTTTTCCAGAACCCGGTGAAACGCGTTCCCCTTTCACTATACGTGGGGTTGACGGGAGGGGAAAGACGCGTCGCGTTAGCATAGTGTCCGCTGAAAGATACGTGGCTAATGTCCTTAGACGCACATGGCTTTGTAGATCTTCCAAGTTAGGAAGAAAATGGCGGCAGACGCCATATTCGCGTGAGATAGGGCCGGGAAAGGAGGCAGTTGTCGGTACTTAAGTAAAAAGAAAAAAATCTAGGAACTTTATTAAGAGAATGCGTGCACTAAGGGGTGTACTTTATGTAATGAGTAGCATGCTTTAAACCAGGAGCAATTATGCGCGACAAACTTTTTCGAAGTTGCGATCCACCCACTACGTGGTCTTAAGGGAATACGCGCAGCAATGTGTGTGCCTTTTGTAATGGGTGGCTGTCATTAAACCACCAAGTCCTTATGATATTGACATGGTGTGACGCCCGATGGCAATGTACGCTTGTACCACGCAATATTACTGCGATATTACATCTCGTACTGTGACACCTGTATACAGGACGCGTAGTTTTGAGAAGCATGAAAGTTACTTTCAGTGCAGCTCCAAGCAGAGGCAAGGCTGTGTGGTAAAACACCTGCTTGCCACGCAGATTACCTGGGTTCGATTCTCACGCGTACCCAACATTTTTATTATTTATTTTATTTGCAGCTTTTTCGATTTTTCGGTCACGGACAAGATGATGATTTTTCGCTCACAACCAACGGCGCCGACACCGACATCGACGCCGACGCCGACGGCGGAATTTCTGCGATACGAGCTTTAACGCTATCGCGTTAAAACAAAATATGTCACGTTACTGGACGTTGTATGACTACGAGGAAGTTACGAACAACAATACATTATCAGTTAACTTTTAGAAGTAGCGCTCTGGACAATGCAGACAACTCAACAGGTGCCGACTGTTGGGTTATTGTTTTGTGTGTAGGGTTCTTTTTCTGTCACCGACTTTCGCTTTCATTAAAAAGCCTTTTCATGAAACGCCGGGCATGGAGAAGTCAAATCTTTAAAAAAAGTACGTCCTTTTATAGCGGCCGGATAACTAACAATAACGATTCCATTGCATACAGACAGTGCCTTAGAGGCTTAGCAATTTAGGAGCGAAGTGCGACTTCTATACGTTTCCGATGTGTGGTAGAGAGGCCCTTGCAGGCATACGAACGCATATTTGGACTTCTCTGATCAGAAGCAATGAAGAATGGAATATGCAGATTTGCAGTACTTTTAGCAGTGTTGGTTCTTCTTGTGCCTCAAATAGAAAAAAAATGTTCCTTTACTGTGAATGGCTTAGTCTATTACGGCCCAAACTCAAACAAGAATCCTCGTAAGCCGATTAGCGGTAATAATACCAGAGCGGAGAGTACAAACGCAAAGTATGGCCTAACTCCAAACAGGCTAGGCGAAAAACCAGGTACGTGGCTTGCCTTTTTTGTCACTTTTAAATGCGAAGCATTTCTTAGCGAACTTCTGCGAGTTTGAGCGTATCTATCTATCTATCTATCTATCTATCTATCTATCTATCTATCTATCTATCTATCTATCTATCTATCTATCTATCTATCTATCTATCTATCTATCTATCTATCTATCTATCTATCTATCTATCTATCTATCTATCTATCTATCTATCTATCTATCTATCTATCTATCTATCTATCTATCTCTCTATCTATCTATCTATCTAGCCGCCTACGACTTTGTGCTCTCCTGGCCGTTTCGTTAATCGGATGCATACCAAAATTGTTATGGAATAACATGACCGTATTACGAACATAAATGACAGGTCATAACATGAAAATCATGACATGCATGTCATGAACAGCATGATTTACATTCCACGGCCTTGGGGCTCTTGCGGCCATTCCGTTAATTTTTATTCTTGTATCAGTTTTGTGTCAATTCATTAAATGGAGGTAATTGAAAGTTAGTGAAGTGTCTAAGAAGAGAGCTTAAAATAGAAATTTTGATTATCCAGGAATATTAGCGAAAATGGCGAAAGATGTAGAGGAGACCTCTAAGATAGGCGGCAAGGTGGTATCGAACGGTTATAAACAGCAAACCTCAACAGCAAAATGAGATTATGTGCTGTCTGCAGAATGTGGAGTTTCAGCACCTTGACTCAAACAAAATGCGTGAACAAGAATAAGACGCGTTCGAGGGCAAATGAAAAACAACATGGCTGATCCCTCTGTCATAGGAATCGGTATAACACGATAGTGAAACGTGTCTTCACAGAAATAGTTGAGCGTTTGTTGTGCATTCTTTCGCCCCAAGCGCGAAGGAATGAATGCTACAGCAACAAATTGTAATGTCACGCGAAGAACGGTAAGCAGCTCGAAACTTGCAACGCGCTGCTCAAGCAGAAAGGACGCATGGAACGAACGTACACAGGATGAGCACGAACTGTCATAGTTGTAACTTATTTCTGTGTGAGCAGCGCGCTCGTTTCGCAAAAGCGGCCGCTGCAGTGAGCGAAGTAACCTTCGTGCTCTGAACGCGAACTTGCGGTGAGAGCGCAAGACGTACAAACAACCGCCATCACGAGTGACCACACCCTGTAGAGGCGCGCGCTCATCCGCGTGGGGCGACGACCTTTAAAGCGCGCTCTTGGAGCCCTTCGCGCCATCTCGCTAGTGATAACAAAAACACGCTGATGTACCATAAATCTATGAGTGCCGCCACCGGTAGATGGTGTACATACATAGCTCGCCGTTAGCATGGTCAAGAACGCGCCTTCTGTGGCCGAATCGTTTCGCGCGGCGCGCTGCGGAGCGAGGGGTCGTAAATTCGACTCCCGGTGACGGAACTTTCTTGTTCTAGTTTTTTCTTTGCCATCTGTTAGTCTTTATATTTTACAACGACATATCAGTGACGGAAATACGTCAGTGGAGCGGTGGTGGACCCCGGCATAAAACACTTTGGTGTTAATATATGGTTACTTGTTTCCCTCGAAAATGCTCGAAAGTTAAAGAACTTCTGGTTTTTCGAAGTGTCCTTTGATGCACTTCCATACTTGCTGTAGTAATTGGTGCGTTGAGAGCAAACCCACCTGACTGCATGCCATGCTTGGACGAGCTAATACATCAGAATGTTTCACAGGCAGTGGGAGGCATGGCTTGCGCACGAGGACAAGCAGAGCCAAATAGCTTTGCTTGACCAGGTACAGCGAGCCGCTCGTGCCAGCGGAGCCCTGGACTAAGGGCCCGACAAAACTGCCTGCATTTTATTTTATTTTTTTTTTCTGAATAAAGTTTCTTCCTCCTCCTCCTCGATCATTCTAGACCATAGATTATGTGCCACTCATAGAGTTAGAAGTCCACAGTACCAAATACAGCTTATAAAAACATTAGGCACTGGTATTCAGTTTATACATCGAAGTTAACTCATGGAAAAAAATTGAACCATAATCCGACATTGAGCGGCGCAGCATCATGGTGACTCAGATTCCGAATCAATAATTAACAAAATATGACCTCCAAAATGCTGTTCCTGTATGCTGTTAGCGAAACACCTAAAGCGGAATATTTAAAAACGTTATATTTCCTGATTTACTTAATGGCGCAGCATACTTTATGTCACGTCTAGGATATGCTTATGCAGTTAACAATGGGAGCAGTGAGCTCTAAAGGTAGTTTTTGGAATGAAGAACTGATCCTTAGTTTGGGTTCAACCTTGTGGCGGGTGACCTGCGATTACGATTAAACAGATCTTGAAATAACATTAAGAGGCCAATTGTGAGTGACTATTGTAGTTCAACAGCAAAAACAACACACTTGTTTTCTAGGATTCTGTGTCCGGCATCACATGTACCTGATCTGCAGTCCTTCCACTTTGCTCTTTTCTTCGTTATGAACTAAGATTATTTGAAAAGTGTATCTGTTAATTTCTCTTTTACCTTTCTTCTTACATATGTGATAAATACCGGAGCGCCTTTCGCTTTAGCTGCGCTCCTGTATTTCAGTAGGCGATACATAGGATTATCTGCTTGCATATCAGATAACGAGAGTTATCACGAACAGGAGACCATATACAATAAACGGAAAACAGGGATGGTCATTTGCCACCTTATTCGGTCGGCATACGCCCTTTTGTTGGAGCAATTTGCCAACGCCCGCCTAACTTACTGGACACATTGTCCTCATACAAATCGTTAATTTGCGTTTTGATGAATCGAACAAAACCTGCTAATCTAACTCACTTTTTTTTCCACAGAGCGCAACAACAAGACGAAAGCGACTATAAAAAAGATTTGCAAAAAGGGAACAATGATATGCAAGACAGTGATAGCGCTTGTATAAGCGTGAAAACGCGAGGAAAAATAAAGATTTCCTGACCGCGTTGACATAATTGCTCATTAGTATAGAATTATCTCACATTACCTTTATAAATGAACACGAAAGTAAAAATAAATATAAATGAGCCTAAATAAAATATCACTGCTTAACTGCATTCTCCAACAGAGGTCCTTCAGCAGCCTCACAGTGGAGTCTCCCGGTGGCCTGAATTTCGCTTCTGTTGGCAGATGGCCATATGTCCCAGTGCTATCGCTGTTGTCTCGTTACATTTTTACAAAATGCCATTTTATTTATAATAAATCAAGCTTACGAAGATGCCCGACTGTGAACAACGCAGGATCGAAGATGAAAAACAAAAGGTTGGACTCAAGTCGATGGCTATAACGGGAGAAAGATTGTTTTCTCGTCGCACACTGACCTCAAGTTGACACGCCAGGCGAATACCGTGACGTAACTGTAGCAGAGTAGCATGTAGGTACTAAATAATATAGAACGCGTAATATGGGTAGCGTTCTTTTCAATAATTCGTGCTGTGTAACGCTAGTTCTTCATATTCAAGACCATCGTAATCGTTTTACAAATAGTTCAGCAACACCCTCAAAGGCTCAGCGATTCCGGATAAATACGGCACAAGTTCGAGGTCATTTGGAGCAACCGCACGAAACAGTTAGTTCAGTGGCATTGATATGCATTCCCATATTCTAGTTACTCTATACCTGCGCTAAAACTGGAGAAATGCAGCGTGCCTTTACTTCCTGGTCCCAAATAGGCTTTTAGGTGCATTTAGGTTTCAGTATACGGCTAGCGTCTTTACTTCCGTAGAGGTTCACTTTCAAATTTTGGTGTGATCGTTAGCAGACATGTTGAATAAAGTGATGTTGGCACTACAAAAGTGCACTCCGGCTCAGCCGTGAGTGATTCTAGGCGCGATTTGCTGGAGCACTACTGGAGCTGATTCTAGACAGAAAAGAACTTTTTGTGCTTAATGACGACTGTCAGATATATGCTGCATGCAAGGATGCAGCAAAGCTTGATCATACCTTGTTGCAAGGTTAAGCAATGAGGAATTGGTGGTTGTTCAATGAGCGGAATAAGTCTATCAACAATAACGATATTGGCGCGTGGTTGTGCCGGTGAAGAAGGCTGCAGCACAACTGGAAAATACAGAACGTTTATTTGGGCGAACTTGTGCCTGACAAATGAAAAGCCAACATACAATTAAGTAATTCACTCTTTACACTGATAGGGGCGAGAACAGTCGTCGGCCATAGAGTAATCTGATCAGCGGCTATAGGCGCGCCATCATTTATACATGCGGCATCGAAGATTATACGCTTATCGTTGGCGACCGCATTAGTCCCACACTCACAGCGGCAAGAGAGTGCTAGCAACTCTCTTTGCGAGAGTAAACGCTTGTCCCATATTTCACTCCCTTTTCAGGAGTGCTGGAAACTCTCTGCTGCACAGAGTAGGCATGCACTCTCGACAGAGTTCTGGTACTCTGGCTGAACCAGAGTGAACAAGCTCCCTCGCCAGAGTAAAGTCACGCTTTTGAAATGGAGTACATAGACTTTCGGCTGGAATTGCGCTACTCCCTCGCAGAGTTTTACAATGCTGGTTGGGCTAGAGTGCATGAACTCCCTCCAAGAGTAGAATCACTCTTGCTGCAAGTACTAACGTTTAAAAAAAGGGAACAAAAAAGGAAACCTTTGTACGTTTTCTACAATGTAACAGTGAACCTGGCTGAAATGCCTCAAGCTTACCTCACACATACACAGAACTCACACCCGTACACTCATTCATACACAACACAGCAACACTGAACATATGCACTACTGGCGCTGCACACAACCATACACCCGGTAACCGGTATATATATCCATGATGTCTGGCCCCCCTTCCAGTGCCAGTGGCGACAGCTCTGCTGTGCGTATTTACACAGCAAATATACATGGAACACGTGTAAATATCTAATGATCTATTGCGATACTGTTGGCACATCGATCTTTTACTATAAAACAGCATAATATTCAACACTGTTTTCATTCGTATTTTCCAAATATCAGCTGGGACTCTATATCGGTTCAATGCCGTACAGCCGCTCATGCCCAAATCTGAGAGTTGTAGTCACGCGCTTACAAATACACTTGCGGCGATCTTTTACCAGGGCTGGCTGATGAATACTTTACGACGTTACGATCTGGCGTCCGCTCGGACATGCGGTGCCGCGGCAGGCGCGGCACGTACGCCAGAAAATCAACGACGGTCAACATCACCACAATGCAAGCGCATCTCTGGCGATTCTCGCACTTTCGCTCAACCTCGGTTGCATTTTAATGCTTTCAAAGTTTTCGACGATAAAATGCGCATTCTTCAACCTTCGTCAGCCACTTGCGCCGAGGTCGGTCGCACTCAATATGACCCGTACGACTCCCAGCGAAGGTAGGCCTAGCGCACCTGCCGAGTCCGTGTGTACATGCTGTCGGCGCTTCTGGGTTTAAGGATACGCAATTCCGACGTGTAAAAATGAGTGTGCAGTAGAGCTTTAGTATCGGTTAACCTGAATGAACCATTTTTTTCTTGCGTACGGTGTTCGTGCAAGAAGCGATGGGCATCGTTACGACGCCGCTTTCAGCAAACGCACCCCGGCAGCCACCGAAAGCCGCCGGGCGCACTCGCCGGCACTTCGCAGACACAGACTTGTCAATTAGTACGCCTTGTTGAACAAACATGATGGCATACTTTCTTTTGGTGTATGGCGATCGGTTATGTATGTAGTTGCACCTATCGATTCAGATGCAAATCAGTACATTGACACGGGCGCTGTGCGGGTGTATCGTCGATAGCGCGAGAAAATACAGGTTATTGAATGTCATTCGTGGTCGTCAGCTGTTTTGTGTGTTATGAAGACGCGAATTTTATTTGAAAGGGAAGATCGCGTCTATCTTCAGTATGCGACCCGTAAAGATGAAGTCGAGCGGTGAACTCTGTCTTGACTAGTCTTTTTACGGCAAGAGTGCTGCGTTGGGGCGTGGCGTAGTGGTAGAGACCTCGGCCTGAGAATCTTATGATGGCAGGTTCGATTCCTCCTGCCGGACGTTTTTCTTTTTTTCTTTTTTTTTTACGACTCTTCTTTTATTGCAATAATGCTTTAGTGTCTACCTTATTCCAGTGGCAATTAGTTTGTGTCGTAAACTAAGTTGGCGATGCGTTAGAATTTGCTGATGTTCGAGGTTTCGAAGCATGCCTCTGTTGGCGTTTCAGAAACCAAAGGTTTACGATCACAAACACTTTCTTTTGTCATTACTGAAAGCTATCCTATTAACTTGCACAATAAAGTGACATCTGTGGCGTCTACGCTCGGAAGATTATGGTTAAGAGACAGTTATATATCGCTGTGCGGCGTCGGCCAGAAGCTAGCGCTAGTTTGTACTCCGTCTGCTTAGGAGGGAGTTCCCGACCCTGTTCACGCTACGTCGGGGAGGGAGTTCCGTGGATTGGGAACTCTATCTGAGTGGCAGAGAGTTCGCGGTCTCTTTTACTCTGCCTTCAAGGAAAGAGCAAGTTCCGCGGCTAACTCTCCACTACTCCCCCACGGCGTTAAAGAACTCTGGCGAGAGTAACACAGTCGCTCTACCCTCGCAGTACTCCCTCTACATCTGTGAGTGCACAATAATTTGTACTGTTCGCATTGCGCGCTCAAGCTTATCACAAAAATCCAATACAATTCAGCATGTTCGACATTCCGGCTCAGCACGCGAAAGACAGTGGTTATACGTCAACGGGTCGGTTACATGAAAGCGAGAGTGGCGATATCCTTTCCGACGTCATAGAGATCAACCATGTTGTCTAACATCATTGTCATTCTCGCCTATGACCAAATTTAGTGACACTCATTGAAAAGCATTTATGTTCAATGTATTCAATGAAGTCAATTTTACGGAGACGCTTGACGTCGTAGTACTGTAGTTTAACGAGAGATGGCGAAGATTCAAACCAATTGGCAGTGTTTCAGCATGGCTGAGTCAGATGAACAAACCTTTTTGCGGGACCTTGTCTCGAACTAAAGTATAAATAAAATGCCCGAACGTTTCGACAAGCGGTCTTGTCTTTTTCAAGGCAGCAACTTCCTACCTTAGCGCATGCATGTGCACGCTTCGTACACTTTCCCCTAGCCAAAAAAAAAGAGAGGTAGGGAGAGGGTCCTCTCCTCCTCTCCCTTTTTTGGTTAGGGCAGAGTATACGAAGCCTACACATGCATGCGCTCAGGCAGCAGCTGCTTTGAGGAAGACAAGACCGCTTGTCAAAACGTTCGCTCTAGCGACACTTCCTGTAGCATTATTTTTCATCTAAACAATAGGAGAGTGGCACATCCAATGCATGTAAGATCCAATGAACATTGCATGCACGCACTAAAGAAACGTACACGTTAGATGTAAGGAAGAAGATGGAAAAGGAGACGCAAGGGTTCAATTCTTTATTATTATCTTTTTATTCGAATTCTCCCATTAATCGCTTATGTTATATTCTAATATTCTATCCCTAATATTTTTTATTTCATCTTTCCTTCTTTCATGTCAAATAAAAAATAGGCTTTAATTTAAGAAATATGTTTTAAAAACTATCCGGTTCTTGCCGATCCCCCAGCGTGGGTGTGTGCCAGAGTTTCTAGGATCTACTCTACTATTGGAGAGAGAGGTAGAACAAGAACTGAAATAAACACTAATGGCAACCGTATTGGCTGTATGATTTTCGGTGTCGTTACAATTTTGACGCAGTCTACTGCAGGATCTTGTGCAACGCGCCTGGATAACTCCGATTTTCTGACAACCATGTGCGTCCAAGTCGCTGCAAGCAATGCGGACGATGTCAAGACCGTGAGCGTTGCAAGCTGCATGTGTGGTGGCAAATTGGCCTGTTCGCGCGTGCTTTGACTGTTCGTTGACACATCGCCCATTCTCGAAGAAAGCAATGACTGACCGCGAACATAAAGCAGCCATCGCGTATACTACTGGGTTGCATAGGGAAGTGAGACCACAGGAAGTCAGACTCACAAAAAAAGGAGAGAGCCTTGAGTGAGACAAACAACGTTTTAAGCAGGAACGATATTTTTCGATATACAATCAAGTTACAGGAAGAAAATGGCAAGCCACAACAACATCTGGTGGAGATTGTAATGCAGACAGGCCTTGACAGATTTCTGAAAGCACCAACAGAATTAATTAAGCCAGAGATCTACGATGGATCCTCATCAATTAATGCTCAGGCCTGGCTTGACTTGTTTGAATACGCGTGCAATCGGAATTTTCGGCAACACAGTCGGGGTAAAGAAATGAACATGCGGTTCTGCCTGAGAGGCGTTGCAAAGACCTGGTATGAGATACGAGCAACAGAAAAGGCAGGAGATTCCTGGTCGGAAGCGAGGCATAGCTTTCTAGTGACATTTTGTGAAAGCAAGTTTCGAAGTTGAGACCGTGCAATAGCGTTGAAGTGCCTTTCTGGTCCGGTTACGGACTAATTTTTCGAGAAATGGAGGCTACTGCGTGCAGCGGACTCGGCACTCTTCGACTCATGACTTCTGTGCCTCATCACCTTGAGACTTCCTAAATGCATGCAGCGCCATCTTCAGCTGGGAACACCACAAACGCCAGAGGAGCTACTGCAGATTGTGAAGCTGTTCGTTCCACATCGGCAGTCTACGACGACAGAAGTGACCACCGTTGAAACGTTTCTAGCAGCTGGATGGCGAGACACATTCAGCGAACCCGACCCATCTACGGGAAACATCAGGCAGAAGAAGAAACGGAAATGTATCCAAGGAAGTTCTGAAGACGACTCGTCTCAAGTACAACAAACTATTTTTCTCACTGACCGCACCAAGCTGGTATACGTGCCTACAGAAGTCATTGGGAAGGACGTCAAAGCTCTTGTTGACAGTGGAGCGTCAATCACTGCCATTAACAAAGACGTGATTCCTGAGCTGAATATCAGAAAAGATTGTCCCGTAATTGTGCACGGATATGACGGGAAGAAACAACTGCATGACGAATGGGCCAGAGATCTTCATTACGTGTCAGGGCAAGAGTGCGACTGTAAAAGCACTTGTCCTTCGCGGAGTGAAACATCAACTTCTTCTATCCCGCCCGGTTACGCAAAAATTATGTTTGAATCTCTATTGGGATGGGAAGTTACGACGCAAGATGACCGCCGGTTGGCTCCCATCACAGCCGTCGACGAACATCCCCGTAAGACCACTGCAGCGGAAGACGTCATTCGCATGTATCATCAATTACTTTGCATAGGCGGATACCCAAAGGTGACGTCAAAGTTCCAACTTCCATTTGAGCTCCGAGACACGACAGTAATAGAGTGGATGGCCTATAACATGTCGAGAGAAGAAGCTGTGGTTGAAGGGAGAGTTAAAGAAAATACTTGATGCCGGTGTCATACGTCCTTCTACGTTTCTTTTTGCTTCGCCAATAGCCATCGCACCCAAAGAGGACGGAACATTTTGTCTCTGCACCGACTACCGACAGATAACAAACAGACTTGTTCCCCTTTCCGATGCCGCATATTGACAAAATAATTATTGAAACCGGAGGCTGCAAAGCTTTTTCTCGCCTAGACCTACGGAAAGGCTTCTGCCTAGTACCTCTGCAAGAAGAAACAAAGAGGTTCTCGGCGTTCATTACACCGTTTGACGTGTGCGAGTACAATCGGCTCCCATGTGGCTGGAAAAATTCTCCAGCCTGGTTTCAAAAGATGATGAACAATGTTTTGAAGCCACACTTTGGAATCTTCAGCACCGCTTACATTGACGACATCCTCGTGTATTCAGGTTCAAAAGAGGAGCAGTCTGAACACCTTAGAAAAGTGCTACAAGCCCTTAGGAACACGGACCTGAAGATACATGAGAAAAAGTAAATTCTTCAAGTCGAAAGTTATCTTCCTTGGAAGAATGTTTGACAGAACTACCCAGAGTACAAAACAGGCGTCCGTCCAAAGGATCATGACGCTTACAAAGCCACATGATATTCACTCACTGAGTTTTTCTATGACTCGCAGGCTACATCAGCGGTTTTATTAAAGATTTCTCGAAGATGACAAAGTGCTTGACTCAGCTCACTAAGAAAGAAATGCCCGTTGTTGGGACCAAGGAATGCGAAAGGGCTTATCACGAACTCGTAGAACGTTTTCCTCGGACCCTTTCTTACCTTACCAGACTACAGTTTACCTTTTGATGTGAATACGGACGCTTCCAATTACGGCAAAGGGGCTGTTTTGTACCAAAGACTTTAATTCACCTCCATCTTAGCAGCTGAGTGTTATAGGATACTACACCTACACCTTCAACCGTACTCAACAGAATTATTCAAGAACTGAAATAGAGGCCCTTGCCGTTTTAATGGCGGTCCGTTAGTTTCGATGATACGTCGACGGAAGAAAATTTGCATTGTACACGGATCATCAAGAACTAAGGCACCTTTTGAAGATGTCAGAGCCTAGAGGAAAATTGGCCCGATGGGTCAATGAACTTCAACAATACGACTTTGACGTCTTCCATCGTTCAGGTAGTCATATCAGAGACGCAGATGCCCTGTATCGATTGGCAGTCGAGATCCCGCATGGAACCGTAAACTTGACGAGATTATGGGAAGGTTATTAGAGCCTGCACTTCAATGACGGCAAGTTCACTGTGCCAGAGACATTTATTCCAAAAGTGCTTCACTTGTACCCCGACATCCCGGAATCGGGTGGTCATGATGGCTTCTGGCAAACGTACAACAAACTTCTCAAACGGTTTCCATGGAAAAACATGAATAAGAAATGTAAGACTACGTCAAGTCGTGTCCCTTGGGTCAAGTGAACAAAGCAAAATACCAGACTCGACTCGACGAGTTCGTCTTGCAAATCAATCGGAGAAACCCTGTGAAGTCGTGCAGGTGGATTTTGCGCAATTGATAAAGAAGGGCCCTGGAGTTCGCAAGACACAGTCTTTCTTGATTGCCATAGATCAGCGCACCAGAATGGTGGCGGCGCGACCCGTACGAGAAGACTCTAACAGAATTATGGCTTTCCTCGACCGAGCAATATTCTCGCAGCTGAAAGTTGTGATATTCTACAATGGAACTCCATTTTTAAGCAAGAAGCTCAGCAGTGGGCAAATAGCTATGGTATCATGCTAAGCGGTTGCGCTCCATTTCACCCGCAGGCAAATGGAATGGCGGAAAGGGTCATCCGTGATATCAAGCAATTCATGTCCATGTACCCAACGTTTAGAGGCGGATGTAAATGCTGCCGAGAAGCGGCTGTGGCTCACCACAACAGAACACACACTACGAGTCTTGGCTACAGCCCGCATTTTGCTGCCTATGGCGAAGTTCTAATACTGCCAGCCGACAAAGAACTTAGACTCGATGAAAACTACAACTTTTTGAACACCGGAAAACCATCCAAGAACAAAGGAGGTACCAAAAGGCGATGAAGCTCCAATTCAACAAGCGACACCAAGGATCACCACAGGCCGGATATTGGACTAACGATCTTGGGCTTGTGCGGAAGTGTCTGCCGGGTAGCGACACAAGAATTCTTGGACCTTTCAAGGTCGTGAAAATATCGGTACAGGAAGGTGTGCTAAAGACCATTGGCTACTTCAGTGACGGACAGCTAGAATTCGCCGCTACGAGCAACATTCTTCTGTATCACCCCAGGAGGGGTGAAGAAAAAAATACGGGGGGAGTGTAAGGAAGAAGATGAAAAAGGATATGCAAGTGTACGCAAGTGTAACCTGAAGCTTTAAACTGTAGTTGCTACTTTGTTTCAAAAATCATCAACAGCGCGAAAACATATAAACGAAGGGCAACAGACAAGCGCTGTCCCCTCGGTAAGCAAAAATACGAAGGACAAGATGCGTTTGTGCAAAAAATATCATTCTACAGGATCGTGCAAGCGGCATTAGGGTATTTAGAATGCTGTAAACCATGATATTTGATCACCAACTCGCTTTGGGAGTCCAACAAAAAGAACATTATTTATCAAACGGCGCCAAGAAGTACGAAGAGATTACGGAGGAACACACAAAACACAAGCGCGAAACACAAGTGCTTCGGCGCTTGTGTTTCGTTTGTTCCTTCGTGGAGCCGTTTCATATTATGAATGTATATCAACTCGCCCTATTGTCAGTCCTATTAAAAGCAAGAATAGTACTGCTAAATTTTCTACACCACGGAAGACATCCGTAGTTCTGCACAAAGCCAAGGGTAACTAGATTACTTCTCTTTGTGCTATATATTCATGCAGCTCAAGAGATGGCACGAATACAAGAATAAAGCGCTTTCAGAAAACGTTTTTATTCTCTCAAAAAAAGGTTTCCATATAGCTGACCATTTCCATGACAGCACGTCCTAGAAAGCATTGAATATATTTGCGCTTGAGATGAAACCATTGTTGTATATGAAATAATATATAATCATCAAGCTTACGCTCCTTTTAACTCTACAACACTCTTGCAAAACATAACTACATAATAAAGACTTTTTTATATAATTCAGACCGCGCTCAACGCGGTATACCTGTCAGCTGCAACGCTCATGCCGCAAAAAATGCGCACTGTAAATTTAATTCAAATTGTTCCGACGTTGATATAATGAGCAGCAAAAGCACGGCAGCATTATTAGAATTTCGTGTGCCACATAACAATGTCTTACAGTTCGAGGTTTAGTGTAGGTGTACGCGCTGCCGTGCTTGCCTTTCTTATTCCTACAATAGAAAAACGAGATCCATGTACTGGCATTTCGACTGGATTTTCCATGTTGGCAAGTGCGCTAAGGCCGCAACCTCACAGACAAATTGCTATCCTGAATGATAGTGCAGTGTACAAGCGTGGATACTGAAACCGTGAGGCATTTCGTCGTGGCGCAAATGGGAAGCCTTCAAACCAAGGTTTGCTCAACGTTTTGAACCATCCGCCTAGCTTTAAGCTGCATGCAGCCCTCGCGGGGCAAGCAATATTGGTGAATTATCGAGAGGTTTTAGCTGAAGAAGTTATTGAATAACCTTATTGAAAGCCCCTTGTCCAACTCTGCATTGTATTTTTGAAATACCTAATGCTCAATGCAAGACATTATTTATTCAAGCAACTGCAATACCTCGAACTTCCGAAATTTTTGTTGCCTTGAATTGTAAACATAAATTCTATGTATTATTCGATAAATGCGTCATACTTTATTTCTTATCTCATTTATATGTAAAGCCATCTTACAGAAGACTGTCTGGCTGGGTGAAAGAATTCTTGGTGCAACACTGGCAGCAGCCAATATATTACAGCGAAAGCTGTTATGAGATCACACAACAGCAGTGCCGTAGTTGTCCGCCGCCGCCAGAGTACATAACCGCTATCGCGCGTGGAGCGATCACCCCACGTGGAGCACATGAAGACAGTCCAGCAGTATTGCCGCCCCCCTACCCTCTCCGTAAACCATTCTTTCCCTTTCCTGGATGTCTTCTTGCCTTCAAGTTTTGTTCAATAAAATTCAGTTGATAGTTTGCGCTTGTAGTGTCCACTTGGTTTTGTGTCTCCCTCCTAACTTCGTATTTTGCAGTAACTGTAGCGCAGTTTTTTTATAATCAAGAAAAATGAAATGAATGAAAAATTTTGAGGATCAGACCGGATTTGCACTAGGGCCCTCTGCATGGCAGGCGAGTAGTCTACAACAAAGCCGCATTAGTGCTTGAAGCTCCTTTACAAAAAGGCCATATGCAAGCGTCACACTATTGTAATTGCGCAACGAGTGTGTGGTTTAAAGCTTCCCACCCACTACCAAGTTCTCAGCCATAATTACTCATCATCATCAGCCACATGCAGCATCAACAAAGTGCACATTATGCCTCCCAGATGTGTAGCGGGAGCCTCGCTACTCCGCTGAAAGACGAAGAGTGGCATAGTCGGTGCTTCAATAGTTACACAGAAAAATCGCAGGTTCCCTTGTGCATTCACCTACGACGACTCGAAGGCGAAAGCCATCGTCTTTTTCTTCTCAGTCGATGTATTAGGGAGCCTACATGAGCGGCCGGTCATGTAGGCGTATTTATTTATTTATTTATTATTTGTATATACCCTCAGGGTTTACAAGAAGCATTATAGAGGGGAGGGGCTAAGGTACATCGATACATGCAAAAAATATGTATAATACAACGAAATATAAAGCAAAAAACAATATTGTAACGGAAGAAAATATAAAAGTGTAGGTAAAAGAGCACAAATGGTAACAAAAGAAATTATATTTATACATCAGTTAACGAAAATACGAAGCAAGATAAAAAAACAGTGATAAACAGAGAAGGGCAGCGGATACTAAAACAAAAGAATCGAATTATGTACTTTAGTGCATAAATATAGATACAAAAAGTAATGATACAAGAAGAGGAACGAAAACATACCGGGTTACAAGAATGACAAAAAAATGAATACAAAGTAACAAAGCAGAACACAATTCAATATTGACTAACAAAAAAAAAAAGACGTAGTATAAAAAGGTAAGTGCAATCAAACAATAAATCGCAAATGCAGTAGTGAAGCAACTTGGTGCAGGCTTACAAAGCGTTTGTTAGTGCTTTCCTGAAACGATCTGTGTCTCTGATAGCGACAAGTGACGCAGGTAGGCGATTCCACTCGTGACATGTTTTCGGCAAGAATGAATATGAGTAGGTAACTGTGCGCTGTGAAGGTACATGAACTTTGCAAAGATGATCGACACGTGGGGAGATGTATGTATCTTGCCCCGCCACCCCACGAAAGCTTTGTGCACCTAGAGTGGTTTCGCACTGCCTCTAGGATCGGAAGCCCTTACCGGGTTTTGCACTGCCTGCATGATCAGCCCACCTTTGGCCAAACTACGATGTCATGTGATGACGGTGTAGGCTTATGCCACAGGAGCGAAGGAAACAGACGGCTGAACCAGAATCGATGCCAGCAGGGAGCACGAGCCGTGGCTACACGTACCACTGCGAAGCGCCGTCTTTATTTTTTCTCTTGAGGTCGCGTGTACTCGGGTTTTCTTCGCTGCCCAAAGGAGGGCGCTACGACGGCATTATGTGGCATGATGTCACATGACGTCACCACAGAATACGTGACGTCATGATGACGCCCCACTTTTTTGCGATATGTGAAGTCATGATGATGTGATGTGGTGACGTCATCACGTGATGATGATTTTTTGCACCATTCGTCCCCGCCGCCGCAGGGACACGAGACGCCGCCGACGACGCGGGACGCCGACGCCGGCGGTCATATTTGGCGTTTAGTGAGGCATATAAGGCATTCGCCTTAAAATATGGTTTATGGAGTAGTGGATACCTCGCATGTGCACTTGTATTACATGCCTCAAGAGTGTTTCGAAAGGGCTCCAGAACGGTCGCTCTTCGAGCTTTCCCTGTGACTGTGCTGCGCGTTGCGCGCAAGGCCTGGCGTTCTTCCATTCTCCATATGTCGATTATGTGGATTTAAAATTCATCTTATGTAGCCTCAGCCTGTGTAAACAGTGCGACCGGCGCCGTTGAAATAAAGCGCCATGACTAGATACAAATGGGGTAATATTTTACAGAGTATGCAGCAGCTTAAAACGGCTGACGCAAGGTCAGGATATATATATATATATATATATATATATATTTATATATATATATATATATATATATATATATATATATATATATATAGGGTTACAAAACGAATAAAGTCAATGCGCAGCGTCTGCCGCTCGTCTAGGAACACACGCTTTAATAATAATAATGTCTGGGGTTTAAGGTCCCAAAACCACGATATGATTATGAGAGACGCCGTAGTGGAGGGCTCCGGAAATTTTGACCACCTGGTGTTCTTTAACGTGCCTAAGTACACGGGCCTCAAACATTTTCGCCTCCATCGAAAATGCAGCCGTCGCGGCCTGCATTCGATCCTGCGACCTTCGGGTCAGCAGCCGAGCGCCATAACCAGTAGACGACCGTGGCGGGCGAACACATGTTTTAAAGCTGCACGTGCTAATGGACTCAAACGTAACAAAAGAGTGGTAAGTTGGGCTAGTTGGTAATGATCCATACTTAATGTAACTGCGCAAAAAACGGACGGAAACACGAAGGGCGAGAAAAGGACAAACAAGCGCAGACTATCAACTGAAGTTTTATTGCACGAACGAGGCAATATAAAGGGCAGAAAAAAGCGAGAGAGGGCAAAAAAAAAAAAGGAGACAAAAGGCATGAGGGACCAAATCAACAAAAAACATTGGCCACATCAGGCAAGGCACGCCCGTCATACAAAACCAAGATAACTTAACTCTTTATCATGTATGGCGACAGATGGAACACTAACGCAGGACTCAGAATTCTTTTGAATATGCGCAGCCTCAATTAGTTCCCGCGCTCTTTGGTTCTTATGCCGGAACTCCGCTCTTTGGTGATACCTCTGTGTTGTTCCGGCATAAGAACCAAAGAGCGCGGGAACTAATTGAGGCTGCGCATATTCAAAAGAATTCTGAGTCCTGCGTTAGTGTTCCATCTGTCGCCATACATGATAAAGAGTTAAGTTATCTTGGTTTTGTATGACGGGCGTGCCTTGCCTGATTTGGCCAATGTTTTTTGTTGATTTGGTCCCTCATGCCTTTTGTCTCCTTTTTTTTTTTTTTGCCCTCTCTCGCTTTTTTCTGCCCTTTATATTGCCTCGTTCGTGCAATAAAACTTCAGTTGATAGTCTGCGCTTGTTTGTCCTTTTCTCGCCCTTCGTGTTTCCGTCCGTTTTTTGCGCAGTTACATTAAGTATGGATCAAACGTAACTTTAATTTCCACATCATGTACCTCAAAGCCGAGTGCCTCGAATGAATACTTGAACTATTTTCACGGCGATCCTGAAGAGCAATACATAGGCATGATACTTAGCTTCATGCTATGAGCAGTATCAATTCATTGACCCGTTTCTTTCTTTCTTTTTGGGGGGAGGGGGAGGGTGCGGGTATAACATGATCGAATATATGCGCATTCGTCGCTGTCTGCTTTACTTTGCTGAAACGTGATCTCGACCATATCGCCCGCATCATGATGAAGACTTCACCTTCACAGGGGGCTTCACATTAAATGAGCTGGGTTCATTTGTAAAAAAAAATAGTGCTGACTTCCAACATCGCGTCAGTCTCCACATGCATATTTCCTTCTGTACCTTGCATACAAACTTTCAAATTAATGATATATTTCTAAGTAAACTTTAACAAATAAAAGTGTTTTTATCTCCTTCAGGAACTGGCAGTAGGTGTGAAGGGAATCGAAATCCTTCTCCCTCTGGAAGCCCTGGCAGGAAACACTTACGATTTTAAAATTTGATCTTCACCATGTCTGAGGACACCATAACATAGGGCAATAAAAAGTTCCAAAGCAATTCTTTAATGTCCTATTAGGATAGCGGAAAAACAACAGCTGTTACTTGCTCATGGAATAGAGTTGCAATTTTTGGCGCCGAAATTTTTGCTAGTGCAAAATGTTTAAGAAATCTCAAGGCGCACCGGAGTACACACGATAGGTCAAATAAAAGCAGAAAAAAAGTGGTGTGCTCTTTGCTTTTGTAATCTTTCTTTTTTTTGTCGGGGATCATCGAGGCATGTTTAACACGACCGACAATAAACCAGTCGGACGGGTCATCTTACTGTCATAGTAGGCACCTTTTTATTTTACACAGTGGGACTATCGCCCGGTTTTAAATTTGCATCGGGTGTTCGAAATTTAATGATATTATTTATTTCTCCATAGTTATGCAGAAGCCTGATGTATAATCAGGTACTAAACCTGCAAACCTCAACGTGGTGTAGATTTTATCAAAGGCCACAAGTAATCAATTGGCCATATAGAACCGCACGAAGGCAATCGAAAATATTAAATTAAATTATTACATCGAGGATACCATGAGAGAATTACGCAAAAGCTCTGTTGTGTCGTCTGCAATTAGTGATGCTGTCCAAAGCAGTCTCCGCTGACATAACGATACGAAACATGCACAAGAAAGTTGAGCTTGTAATAGCCATCATAGGATGACATATGAATACCACCCGCAAGACAACTCGCACGAAATTGTGTGTGCAAAATTATTTTTGTATGAGAGTTACGGTCAGGATTAGACGTTAACTTCAGATGATATAAAAAATAACTAACTTTTTTAGTACACTTACGTCCTTACTATAGCCGTAAAACAGGGAAGAAATTCGCTATTGAGAGGACGTTAGCTCCCTAAAGTGGTTTAACATATCACATAGCAATTTGAGAATGACAGAACGGAAGGTATATATATTTTTAAACATCGGTGTATACACTCTTCTTGTATCCCCTTAAATTTAATATACCTATAGTAGAACCGAGGCCTACCCCGGTATGCTGTTTCGAAAATGAAAGTTTACTGATTCATTCACATAGTGTGGAGAGTCTGGAGGCGATGATAGGTGTGCCACAGTCCCGTCACATTTTTCTGTCGCATCTGCAGTAATCACATTCTGACGACTAAGGCAGCAAAGTTCTGAAACCTGACAAAGCAGCTATTATTTTCCTCTCTTATCGGCCACACTGTTACGCAGTGCTGCGTGACAACAGCTGTGCAACACCTTTAAAAAAGTAAGGTTTTAATGCAAAATGTACTGTTCTTCCAAAACACATTGTGCAATAGTGGATTGTTGCCCGAAATCATACAGTAAAGAAAAACGAAACAAAAGGATTTTCTCTGCACGTACCTAGTGCATAAAGGCCAAGCAATGATCGCTTACTAAATCAAGCGAGAAGACGCATATCCTGATTGTCTCCCTAAAAATGCTTTGCTCTATGTGAGCACAATTGAATGCATACAAGGAAACGCTTATACTGCAGTTTTAAGAATAACACTATGCTGTGCGCAAAGCAAATCTACGCAATTATTTTTTGCTCGAATAATTTGCAGATGTTGGTCTTTGATTGTCGCCGGCCGCCTCTTAACATAACCAACTAAAGTAGTAGCAGAAAAGATATATTGAAACAATCGAATAGCGCGAGACGCAGCCACCGTACCCAGGAAATTCGCTAAATTCCGCGAACGAGGAAACTATTCAATGGCCTTGCCTGGTCTTGTAAGAATGTTGATGTGCATGTGAGGTGGCCATGGCCCCGCATTACAGAATGCATAACTAACACGTACGAAAATATTTCACGACTTCCTTCATCAACAGGCGTGATATCGTATGCGTTCATTCCCAAGATGTGGGGGCGATCTGCACGTGAAGCATCTCTCGGCAGCTGCAAAGGCACCCTGTCCTATAACTGTATGGAAAATAGGAGGAAACGTGCCTAACAAAAAAAACTAGTTATCAGAAAGGACTCCCGATTCTTACAGCAGAGGCCCATTTGAACGTTTTCGTAAAATTTCAGTATCGCACTGCAAAGCGCGTAGTTTCCCCGGATGTTTAAACACGGCCTCATCGCAAACACGAGGGGCCGCATTGTAATATATTGAACACCCTGGGAAACCAAGCTATTTGTAGTGCAACACTACAGATTTAACAGAATGTTCCAATGGGCCTTTTCTGTATAGAACTGGGAGTCCTTTTCGACAACAAGATTTTTTTCATCCGATGTGATTTTTTCGCCTATTTCTAGTTTAGTTTACAGCAGGGTGCCACTGTTACAGGCGAGAGATTGCGCTACGGCCACATATCCCCAAATCCTGGTAATGTTCGGTAATTGTTCTAAACTCCACAAGTACTCTTCTTTGCAGTTCATTGTTATTATGAGCCAAGTATTCTTTTTTTTCGGTGCGGGGAACATGTTCAAACCTGATATGCGATTTACGTCGTGCATAAAAAGCCCTACCTTGCAGCCGCGCTATATTATTGTTGTACGAACAAGGAATGAATGTATTTATAGCACAGAGAAAGAAATCTATCTATTTGTGTCCATGTACACTAAAATATAGATTTTATTTTATCTATTTCAAATAATTATATCCTTACATTGTCCGTATAAAAATAAGAGACCGAGGCTGCAGTCCTGAATGTCTTCTTTTCATGTGTATTGATAATGGCCAGTTCGAGTCTAACCATTATTATTGTAGTATCAGCGTCGTTCTTTTTATTTAACATTGTTAGAGGAAAAGGCATCGTTATGTGTCGTCAAACTTAGATTTCCAACCGCAAGCGCTGTAAGAGTTATCACACAACCGCGCGTTGCTCCTAAACCTAAATCTTCATCATGACATAACATAACGTGACGTCGCATAATGATGTCATCAAAAGACATCGCCATTTGATGAAAGTTAGACTGATCCCGGAGGCAGTGCAAAACCACGTTAGGTGTAGAAAACTTTCGGTGTGGATGAATGAATAATGCAATCGACTGGAAAGTAAGAATAGGAAAAGACGACGCCTTTCGCATCGAGTCGTCTTAGGCAGATTCACAAGGGACCCTGTAACTTTTCTTCCTGTATTGTGTATATACGAAATAATAAAACTGTGGCTGCGAGCCAGCACTTCTTGAATTTGGGCCTACATAACAATGGCAATTTTCGCTTCTCGCATGTTGATCGTGTTACTTGCATTAGCCTTTAATTTGTCCAGGATAGAAAAGAAACGTTTATCCTGAAATATAACATTTGATTTTCCTGTGGCATGTGTGGTACGAGTTCTCTAAGGTGCAACAAAAAATAGCGCAGTAGAAGGGCCGGTTTAAACTAACGCCTAAATGCACGGGCCCCGCTTGCAACAAACGGTATAGGTATATGTTCCTTCTCTGTTTTCGAATAGGGGTTCCATTCGCAAAGAATAGCTGCACGTTCTCCATCTTATCAATTTGTCAATGCTATAGATAATAATATTGGGATTAGAATATAACCGCGCTGGGTAATAGAGCATTACTGAGAACAGCGGTAATAGAACATGTCTTAGCGTTTGCGCTGTCCCCCGTGGTTCTATCTACGTCATCTTTCGCTGCCTAGTAGGGCGCTGAAAATTTTCACTATGCACAACCAACTGGCACCTACACTGGCTCTTCGAACATTACTGCAAACGTGAGTATTGAAGATGCGCAACAAATGTAACTACTTATTGGGCCCACTACGAATATTTTCAAAACATTTCCTAAATTTCGGAGCCCTGGTCCCCTAGTTAGTGCGCTTTCCTTGAAAAGAGAAGTTGGAAATGATGTTTATGTATAATCAGGTGCGCATGTCAGGCTAAAGAATTGTTGTTATTCAGGACATTTCAGTACATATGCTGATGAATACTTCCAGTCTACGCCGTTGTGACCAAAGAAAAGGTACAAATCATGCAACAGTAATTAATTTTAGTTCAAGCAGCAAACAGCTTATCTTATCTTTATTTTCTTTTAAATTCATGCGACATTGTAACAAGTTCAGTACCAGATATTCTCAATATTCAGCTCGAACCAATGCCAGTAGCACTGTCACGCGCTTAAGCAGAATTTATAATAAACTAGAAAGGGCGCCATGTTGCCACCTTTTTGGAAATATTTTTGTATTTTAATCCTAAACTGATTGCTTTGTGTCTGCCTTAAGTGCTGTTTAAAAAAGCACTTCAAGTATGTCAGGCAAAAACAGGAAAGCTAGTCATAATTTAATTGCCGAAATTGCCCAAAATATGCCTATTCCGCGAACAGGGAAAAGTACCGATCCTCTGATACAAAACAAAAATGGCTTGGGAGCTGTGCATGCAGAATGTTTGTGCTGACATCAATATTAAGTATGGTATAACTGAAAAACCAAAAATAATGTAATTTCAGGTGGTTTCATTTCAGTCCAAATCTTGTAACGTCAAAAGGTAACGTGGTTTTCAATTATCCTAGTTTATGGCACAGATTAATGTTTCCGACAGAGGCATGGAAAGTTCTATCGAAAAACATTGGTTGATTCAAAAGTTATGACTTTTTGCGCAACAAAAACAACTGAAAATGAAGTTTTGAGAAAAACAAGAAAGATTTCCAAACGTGTTATATACATCATTGGAAGGTTGTGGGACACTAAAAGCCACCAGGCTCATAGCTGGGACCTTCTTTAGCTGCCACGAGTTCCCCGTGAGATTATTTAGCAGCTCCTCCTTTTCTTCGGCCTTGTTTTTCGTTAGCCGTTGACTGGCGGCTGGCATTCATAAAGGGAGTTCGATCCCTGCTGAGACAAGCAACTGTGGTGTAGTAGCCAGGATCGACATCAGCCTGCCTCAAGATATCCAGCATGCCACTATTTTCATTGTTGAACTGGCATATACAAATCTTATAGTCCGAACAAAACAGTGCGTAGGCCTACGCAGACGTCTTTAGGGACATCTTTCCAGAGCGTCCCATTGAAGCAATCATTCGTGTATTGTGTTTTTCCGCGGACACACTTCTTCAAGACATATCGTCTCAACAGAGGTCTGCATACATTACTTTGCTCAGGGTGTCTTTGTAAAAACCTCCCCTGTGCTTGCATCGTCCTGTGCCCGGAGCTTTCACTCGGTTTTGGGCACACCATCTTTTCGCACATTGCGGTTCGCCCTTTGTGTCACTCGTAACATTGCCATATCTTGTGGTATTATGTAAGACAACAATCTTGGACACTGAATTGGCAAAAACATAAATTTCACAATGGTAGTACAACATGTCACTGCAGCGTAAACACGATGTCACTTCGTGTACCCCCTCCCGTGGCAATCTACGCAATTTCAATACAAAATGGCCGCGATTACCATTGCCTAATCTTTTGAACCTCTAGCATACTTCAATACGAACTAATCTAAATGTATCCTGCGTATTTGAGCACAATCATAAGTTTGTTTTAATGATTGAAATGTAGGTTTTGTTTTCACAAAATGTCAGTCTCGGTTTTAGGGAGGTCCACCGGTAGTTGTAAGAAACAACATAACTCTCGAAGAGAACGAGATACACACGTAATTTTTGCTGCAGCAGAATTATGAATATTTGTAGATTCTTGAAATATCAAAAAGTGAAGTTCGCTTTAAAAAAACCACCGTTTTCAAGGGTGGCAACATGCCTTCTTACCACACCATTATGAACATCAGTCAAAGGACCTGGTACGAATATCTAAGTTTCTATGAAGCAACATATTGTACAGTGCGTACTGGCTATCATGCAATAATAATAAAGGGACTGTCTACCGCTCAGAAAATTTTTTTCTGATTGTACTGAAAATGAGACGATCGTCACGTCGGTAGCAACGAGCATGATTTTGTCCCATAAAAAAGAATGATATTTTTAATTTGATGTTGAAAATCGTGAAAGAATGACCGCTAGCGTCACCCAACGGCGATGTGGTTCAATCTACTGGTAGGACAAGAAATCCTCGCAGGTAGACTCATTTTGCTGAAAAACAAACATGTATAACTTGAAATTGTATTTTACGCACTTGAGGCAGCTTTCGGTTGCCTCAGAGAGTTTTTTTTTTGCTTTTTTTTTCTCGCGCGTCCAAAAAGGTACCCGGTGGAGCTGCTTGCGGCGCCGCCTTCGATTTTGTCTGTTTCAACCATGGTTTCAACCCATGCGCTATGCCATGCGGCCCTCCGTGTTGGTCGTACCGTGCCACCGTATTGTTGTTAGGATGTCACACATGTGCTGCGCTGTGAAGGCGTGCATTTATCGTCTCTTTATGATGAATCAACTTACTTGGATTGCGGCAGCAGTGCTAAAATAAACGCATATACTGCGATTACAGCACAACAAGTGTTCTGTAATTGTATAATAAGGCTTCATTTAACCGCTAGCACGCTGAAAACGGCTGTTACATTTATTACATTAGTGTTCAGCGAAAATTAAGTAATCCTACAGAAATCGCTTGTGCTTTCGGTTTTAATTTTTACCACCACTACAATCGTCATCGCGTCCACCAGTCAGTGTTGTGAGCATGTTTTACGCCAATGTAAGAAGACCGAACTCAGATCGAAAAATTCTGTTTTAAAAATTTCTGCTCACTTTCCAAAGAAACCACTGCAAGGTGGGACACTTCAGATTGTATGCTTTTGATTGCGGTACAAAACAGAAAAGCAATGAAAGACGGTAGACAGTCCTTTTAAAGCAATGATTAAATCACGCATTGGGAGCTTGAATTCCGTTCTTAAGCAAAAAGTTTCACATTCGCACATATCTCGGTAAAAGAGCCGCAGCTTTCACGAGTTTGCAGCAGGGCCCATTTACGTCCACTTCCTATGAATGTAAGAATCGACGAACATCGGCTGCAAAGGAAACACACGGATTCAGAGGGCCTTATAGATGGTTGTGTACTTAGACTTCCGTAGACTTGAAAGCAACCCCGATGGCTGAAATTTCTGAAGCCATTCACTATGGCATGCCTATGTATCGTATATTTTTGCAACCCTCTTGACTGTCGCTGGGTGTCCCGTCTGAAAAGACATAACTGTTTAACTCACCAGGCTCCTATCAACCGCAAATGCGGCTTATAAGTATGGCACAGCTACCAGCTACCCGTGTCTCCCTCACGTTGTAATAATTGAGACGGTTGCAGTACGTGCTGAAGTCACGATGCGACATCGCATTTACAAAGGCAACAAGGGGCGCGAGCTCGATCGGCCTATTTCAACCAGCTCTAGTTGCACGACTGACAGTTGTGTTCACTGAGGGAAAAGAGCGGCGAATCGCTGATAAACGTATTTGTTTGAACTGACGATGAATGGCGAAGAAAGCACAACTATGTATGCATTACAGGTTTTTATTGGCGTTCTTCTTTGGCTGGTACCCTCGCCGATAGCGCTGTCATGTCAAAGTTGGAAATGTCTTCTCGTGACGCTTAGGTGTATGAAGAATACATTCACCTTTAAAGCACTTCAATGTCAGTGGCATTTCCATCAAAGAGACATAACCATTCATATTTAACTATTGTGGACGGCGGATTTTCTGATTGATAAGGAGGCTAATGCTGTGTATATCAAGAACGCAGGATCAGAGGGCGGAGGAGAAACTTTATTGAGCTGCTCGTAGTTACAGAGCCTCGAGCAGACTGCCCCGATGGAGGCGGGGTCCTCGAGGAGGAGGAGGGCCGTTCCGTCGCTCTCTCGTCTACAATACATGGCGAGAGCGGCGTCCCGGAGAAACGTGACTTTACATGTCTTTAGTTCACGGCGGCTGCAGTAGTACATAATTCACAGCCGCGCACAGATGTAAACACGGAGAGGCCATGTGGTCTCTCACTATACACACTCACGTTGTTAAACACGAACACTTTGCCGTTGCTTATATGTGTGTGGCTTTTTACTTCCCAACATCTTCCTCCCCCCTAATACTAAAGGTGTCGTAATTCAGACATTCAGGAAAACGTCTCGTGCGCGTACTACGTCTGAGAACGCTCCCGTTTCCACTGTCTGTGTTGGGAGGCGATTCCGAGGGCTCCGTGTCTGAACGCGACGGCGTCAAGCCTGGAGCTGACGACGCCGTGCCGACGGTCTGCGCTTCGTTTCCATTCTGCGCTTCGTTTCTGCGAGCAGCTTATATCGTCCCCGTGAAATGGGATATCGCCTGGCGCGCTGCGGCTGCGCAAATGGTCTACGTGGCAGAATCTTACTTGCCCCGAAACAAACACAAGGTATGTCATGGCGGACCTTATGTTGACTATCTTCCGGGAAGCCACTTAACGGTTTCACTTTGAACGCTTCTTACGTAAACGAGATCCCCTTTTTCAAACTGTCTTGAGCGACCTAGGTGTCTGTCTGCGCTCTCCTTTATGTGCGTTGTTTTTTCGTTCATTTTTCGTGCAAGGTCTGGTTTCAGCATTGAGAGCCGCGTGCACAGTTTTCTTCTCAAGAACAATTCAGCTGGCGTCTGCCCTGTGAATGTATGGGGAGTGGTTCTGTACCCAAATACGAAGTTATCCACTTGTTGTTGTAGTGTTGTTTGCTGGTTTTTCTTTTGGTCACTCACTCCCTGCAGCAGAAGCGACTTCTTCAGCGTTTGTACTGCTCTTTCTGCCGCGCCATTTGATTGTGGGTGGTAAGGAGGAGTTAGCGTGTGTTTCACACCGTTTGCTTTTAGAAAGTCCTCAAATTCTTGGGATCTGAACTGAGGCCCATTGTCTGTAACAATTTCGTGTGGCAATCCATATGCAGCAAACATATATCTCACTACTTCGATTGTCTTTTGCGCTGTTGTGGAGTTCATGATTTTTACCTCTAGCCACTTCGAATGGGAGTCCACAGCAAGGAGAAATGATTTGCCATTTTTCTCTGCAAAATCTAAGTGTGCTCTCTCCCACGCATTCTCACACCACCTCCATGGTTGCAATGGAGTGGGCTGACCGAACGAAGCAACACTCTGTCAAATATCACACTTTCTAGTGATTTCCTCAATACTGCGATCAATAGCAGGCCACCAGAACATTGATCTAGCGATTGCCTTCATCTTAGTGACACCGATGTGCTGTTCGTGCAGCAATCCAAGGACGGCACTTTTAAGTGAAGCGGGAATCACAACTCTGTTATTCCATACTAAACAACCCATGTGCACAGTGATTTCTAACTTCCTTACAAAGTACGGCTTTAGCTCGTCAGAAACTTTGTTTGACCAACCGCTCCATGTGAATTCACGTACAACGCGGAGGACTTCATCTCTGGCTCTCTCTAGCTAAACCTCTTTAACTGTGACAGGAAGGTCTTGTATCGGTGCAAAATAAAAAAAAAATGCTTTCAGACTCTTCAGTAGTTTCAGGCAGGGGGAGCCTCGACAAACCATCAGCGTTGGCAATCGTACGTCCTGCCTTATACGTGACCTGGTAACGGTCACGGTGTTAGAAGTACAGGTGGAACGACGCAGCACCGGCGCCGTGCGCTCGCTGCGTCGAACTTCGGTTCCTCCGCGCCGTCACGCCGCGAGGTGGCAGGAGCAGTCAAGAGGCTCACAGCGGCGCGCGCCGGCCTCTCTTCCGACCAAGCCACGGTTAGGGTGGCTACCACGGTGACGAAGCAGTTGTCGCCACATTGCTTCCTCGTTTAATTCTTTTTGTGCGATGGCAGGTCATGCTATTCGAGTGAGAAAGCCGTGAAAGGGGCAAAAAGTGTTTGTGCCGCGGTGCAACTCTGTGTACAAGACCTGCACTGAAAAGTCGATTTTTCTGCACCCTGAAATGCGGAACGCCTGTATGTTTGGCGCCATGCGATTCCGCGCAAGGACCGCGTGCTGCAGTCGACTGATTACGTGTGCGAGAAGCACTTCGAGCCGAGGTACATAACGAAGACGTGGGAAGCAGTGTACAAAGGGCACGTTCTTGTGAGCACATCACGAAAGGCGGCTCTGGCTAATGACGCCGTGCCGACGAAGTATTGAGTTCGTTTTGAGTTCATCGTCTTGAATTCATCCACGCCGTGAGTTGGCCCGTTTTTTTTTAACACCTACGTGCGTTTGCAGTCTTTCTCTCTCTGTGCGAAAGCTACGCTTGTTAACAATGAGAATATATGGGGTTTTACGTGCTGAAACCACGTTATGATTATGAGGGACGCCGTAGCAGAGCTCCACAAATTTCGGCAATGTGGTGTTATTTAACATGCACTGACATCGTATAGTACACGGGTCTCTAGCACGCCGCCTCCATCAAAATGCGACCGCCGCGGCTGGGATCGAACTAGGGAACTTCGGTCAGCAGCCGAGTACCGTAACCGGTGTAGCATCGCGGTTGACTGGCTACGCTTGTTAACAATGAGAATATATGGGGTTTTACGTGCTGAAACCACGTTATGATTATGAGGGACGCCGTAGCAGAGCTCCACAAATTTCGGCAATGTGGTGTTATTTAACATGCACTGACATCGTAGAGTACACGGGTCTCTAGCACGCCGCCTCCATCAAAATGCGACCGCCGCGGCTGGGATCGAACTAGGGAACTTCGGTCAGCAGCCGAGTACCGTAACCGGTGTAGCATCGCGGTTGACTGGCTACGCTCGTAAAGACTCCGCACACCGCGATCGACGTGTTCCTTGAAAGACGAAGTAGTAACGCTGTCTTCGGGTGACTATGCGAGACATAAACAGTGAAATATATTCCTCAGTTGGCAAGAGAGAAGAATCGGAATCATATATCCACCATTCATAATGTCTCCCCTTCTCGCAGTGCCAAACCAGGATGCTTTTTCATATCCTTCGTCGGTGCCTCAAACTTAGCTGCTGGCATTCGCTAAAATTCAGTATTTTATGCACGACCAGCTAAACAGTCGTATTCGTGACACATTTTTTTATCCGCGATCAACGACCGCAAATTACTTCGAATGTTCGCGACAGCAAAGACACTGTGCATTTTCTGTTGTAATACTACGGCTAATGCGGTATTTTTTCTAACTATCTAAACTATACTTCTACAAATAGAACTAATTTTTGTCATATTTCAGCGTGACGTGACTGTCATATCTTTAATTGTCCGAATGAGGAAAGCATATGTTGAATTTGCCACCGCCAACCTTCGCGGTGGCAAATTCAACATATTCAACAGGTAGCGGCTGTATCGTCCAAATTTCGATTTATTCGAAGCTATTATTTATTTATTTATTTTTGCGCTCGTTATAGCGCGAACGCACAGTTTTTTTATTCATTTCGAGGGGCGGTCGCGGCTCCGAAGCGACCACGCCTGATACCGCTCTTGAGCCACCAGTAGTGTAGCGCCATCTAGGGCCCTGTGAACAAGACGCCACAAACCGCGGACAAAAGTTCGCCGCTTCCGGAGGCGCCGTCGGTCCACCTATAATACTTCTAACACCGTGGTAACGGTAATTGGAGAGTGCGTGTAACCAACGGTGCACTCGCGCAGCAGCCACAGAGCTTGCTGGACGCTTTGGGTCAAAAAGAGCAGTCAGTGGCTGGTGATCCGTGAAAATTTCGAACTTGCGACCATACAAGTACTTGTCAAATTTCTTGATTCCAAAAATAATGGCAAGTCCCTCTTTCTCGATTTGTGCGTAATTGCGCTCAGTTGGGGTTATTGATCGAGACGCAAAGGCAACGGGTTTTTCATGACCATCAACCACATGTGCCAGCACTGCCCCTAAGCCGTATGCAGACGCATCACATGTCAGACGCAAATCTTTTCTGACGTCATAAATCTGCAATAGCTGGTTATTGCACAGCAATTCTTTGCATTCTCTGAAACACTTGTCGCACTGACTTGACCATTTCCATGCGCTTTCTTTGCGTAGCAAGTTGTGTAATGGCTCAAGTAGAGTTGCCAGATTTGGCATGAACTTCCCATAGAAGTTAACCAGGCCAAGAAATGCTTTGAGCTGTGTAACATCCTTTGGCTACGGAGCATGCATGATAGTTTTGACCTTGTCTGGTGCTGGGTGCAACCTATTCTTGTCAATTACATGTCCCAGATAGCGCACTTTGCTTTGAAAGAACGAGCATTTTTCTGCATTAACGCGGATTCCATGATCCTGTAGCTTCTTAAGTACTCTTTCGGTTCTTTCGTAGCACTCTTGCTTATCTTTTCCTGAAATAAGTAGAACATCTATGTAGCATGCAGTGCCAGGAATTCCTCGTAAAATCTGGTCCATTACTGCTTGGAACATCACTGGAGCGCTTGCTACTCCGTACGGCAGTCCTTTAAATCTACAAAGACCCAAATGAGTGTTCACTGTCAATAGCTCTTGGGCGCGTTCATCAAGTTGAAGTTGCAGGTAAGCCTTAGAGAGATCTAGAATTGTGAAATATGTGCCTCCTACTACAGGTGCAAAGATATCCTCCGGTAAAGGCAGTGGGTACTGATCCACGTCTATGCGCGGATTTGCAGTAATTCTGTAGTCCCCACATATCCTAACAGAATTGTCTTTCTTTGGCACTATCACAAGAGGGGTCGCCCATTCACTGTGCTTGACTCGATATACGATGTCAGCTCTCTTAAGGTCATGCAATTCTTTTAACACGAAAGTGTTTTATGCCGGGGTCCACCAAGACTTTAGTGACGTATTTCCGTCACGGAAATGACGTCGAAAAAATGTACACGATCAGATGGCAAAGAAAAAAAGTTCCGTCAACGGGCATCGAACCTACGACCGCTCGGTCCGCGACAATAGATGCCGGGCACGCTATCCACTACGCCACGGCCACAGACTCCATAGGCTTTACAAACGCGCCTTTTATATCTACCACTCTCCCCGTCGGCGGAGTGGTGTTGCTCTCTGGGAGTGGTAAAGTAAAGTAATTTGTCATTACTGTGGCCTTCGCGATTAGCACCTCCAACGCGTTACACGTCCGTCCCATTCGGACCGTTTTCAATAGTTCAATGTTGTCAATGCCTTAACACACCGCGAGGGCGCGACATCAGCGCGAGCGTCGTAAAAGCGTCTGCCTCGCTCACTGCATCAAGCTAATCCAAACCAAAAATAGCTCTGCGAAGCGCACCTGCCTCACCTGGCTGTAACACCGCGTTCCGCGCTCACGCGCTCACTCCGAGAAAAATCGCGGCCGGGCTACCAGGGCGGCACGACGCGCTTTGCGTTTCCTTCTAGTCCGGCCGTGGTGTTCAATCACATTGTAACATGCCGCGGGATGGCGACCAAGTTCTGCGTCCAATATGCGACGCTTATCTGGCTATCACACCTCGTTCTCTGATTATGCTTTCACCGTTAACTACTACAGCTACCACAAGGGTTTGTTTAATCCTTTAGCATGGACGTTAGTCGTCAGGATGGAGACGTACCACCAATCATCAAAGTGGGTACATCCACGTTAAACGGTGCTATAGCTGCGAGACATCAATATACATTTTGCAAACTCTCTTATATCAATGTACAGTAAAGATTCAGTTACTTCTGTAAAGGCGCCCTTTACTTTCGGGTTATTCCGATTCCTATGACGGAGGGACCAACCATGTTTTTTTTTCAACTTGCTCCCACATGGCGTATGGAACTGGTCTAGCCTTACAAAAAAAGGGGTGACACATTCTCTTTCAGAACAATGCTCCCAAATGAAGCCTTTGATTGTACCGTATCCTTTGGCAAACACCTCATGGTACTTTTCAAAGGAGAATTTTCTGTCTGAATGTTGTACACAAGAACGACTTCTGACCAATCTAACCTTATTTTCGACAACCAGTTACGCCTCAAAAGTGTTGGCATCCTCAAGCCCGATTCCTGCTTGACTATTACAAGCGGCAGCTCATGGCGCTGTGTGCCATAGCTCACATCAACTTGCGCGTAACCCTTCATATTTACAGGTGTTCCGTTGTATGTGACCAAGCGCACATCAGTTGCGGACCACTCAGCATCGGGAAAACATTTTTTGAATTCGCTTTCCGACATTAGAGACACTGCTGATCCTGTATCAAATACCATTGGAACCTCTTTGCCATTTATGTGTAGCTTTACTACTAAAGGAGATGTCTGACCATCTCTCTGGTTATGCCCTATTGCCAACAGTTTCGCCTCTGTTGTGCTTTGGTCAATGCAATGCGTTTGTTTAGTTCGATACATTTTAGCAACATGGCCCTTTTTCGAACATTTGAAACACTGATTCTGCAAAAATAAACATGCCCTAGCAAAATGCTCATCACCACACCTGAAACATTTTTCGTGTCCCTCGCGAGAAAGTCCTTCTTTCCGCGGCTTCCATACTTTACAGGTGGCAGTCCCCATTGTGGATGCTGTTTGGATTTTGCTCATTGGCATCCTTTTAGGCGTCGGCTTGTTCTGCCAGTTGACGTCCGTAGGAGCTG
>NC_051182.1:158317132-158365806 GCF_013339695.2 Rhipicephalus sanguineus
CGCCGAGACCAGCCTCACCAGGAGCTGGACCGTGCAAAGGCCGTGAGAGTATTTTGCCCTTTTCCCCTAAGGTGACTGTTCAACTTCAAGTTTACTGTTACCAGAGTAGCGGGCACACAAATGAAGGAGATGTTTTACCGACTAGGTTCCATAGTTCAAAGACTGTAGGGCAGGGGTCTCGAACTCACTTTAGCTAGCGGGCTGCAGTTGCGATACTTGTGAAGGAGGTTTGAACAGGGGGGACTCCATTTGAAAGAAGGGCTTCCCATATCTCGTATGTGGGTCATTTCAGAAGGGGATTTGATGTCGGGTTTCGAGAAATGTATCAGTGCTGATCTCCTGAATGATTGAAGCATCCACGGTTGTGTTTTAACGCATGGGGACCGAGTGGGGTGCCTCACAAACATACTGCTTGAGACCAATCACATCTATGTAGGTCATTAACATACTTACTAAAAAAAACGATGTGGGACGGAGACAGTCGTATGTAGGTCGGGCCGCCAGCGAAAGGTCTGTGGGCGGCGTGTTTGAGGCCCCTGCCCTAAAGTGACCTGTAAGACCTCCAGGCATAAAAATGAATGAAATCATAAAAGTTGCGGCTGTCACGCGCAGCTGTCTGATAAATCTTTGCGTTTTGTTCAGATTCCAGTGATTTACTGTGCATAGCTGTTGAAACAAAGCAAAAAGAAGCATTTGCAGGTGCACGTGCATGCCCTCTTGTGTGCAGGAAAGCGTGCAGCTTGCTGCCGAGAAGGAGCAGGCAAACAGTGCGGCCAGCCAGGCCAAGGGCCTCATCGTGCAGGCACGCAAGCGCATCGCCGACTTCAACAGTACGTGTGCAACATTGAAACAAATTCTCTGGCTTTGTTCCTCCTGCCAGCGTTCTTTTAACTCCCTGCCCACAGATCTCACTGTTTATCAGTGCGCAAGGCACTTGAAGGTTGCATAATCACATTGTGGTTTTGGTATGTAAAGCACCAGGAGTTAACTTAGTTTTTAGTTTCTCTGCTGTTTATTGCGTAAGGTAATGACCCTGTTGAATCTGTCACTCTTGCTGTCAATTTTACTGCTGGCTTTGTGGAGAAAAGTTGCAGTGTCATCGTTCAGTCTACTTGTGATGACTCAGTTTCCTGTTCATGATGTAGCCAAGAATGAAGCCCTGACCAAGGAGAACCAGACCCTGAAGCAGAACCTCGAAGGTCTCAACCAGCGCATCGCCTCCATGGAGCAGTTGAAACGTGAGCCACCAGTTTCACTTGGTGCATAATTGTTGTACCGGAGCATTGTGTTCGCTAGTGCACCTTTTCAAGACACGTTTCTATGGAGCAACAGCACTGTTATTGCTTTTCTTTTTTCTGATGTAAGCAGCATGATCACAGCATGCAAAGATTACCCACTGCTATAAAAAAAGCCAGGTCTGCTTTTAATGCATAGCACAATCCACAGTGAAAGTGAAAGAGCGGCCTTTTAGAGCCCGTATAAACTCTCTTGGGGCAGCTAATACAAGTACACATGCACGGTATCAACTACGCCATAAATCATAATTTTGTGAAGTAGGAAAGCTCCCACAATGCCATTATTTGTCTTTCTGTGCATAAGCGAGGTACCCGCTACACATCTCTAAGGCATTATGTGTACTTTTTGATGCTGCATGTGGCTGATGACGAAGAATTATGGCTGAGCTTTGTAGTGGGTGGAAAGCTTTAAATAACACACTCGTTGAGCACATTGTGTGATCCCTGGTTAATGCGGTTCCTTGCCCGACATCACACCTGTATAGGGTCTTCTTTGCAAAGGAGTTCAAGCACCAGGATGGCTCTGTGGTAGAATACTCGACTGCCACGCAGGGGTTCTGGGTTCAAATCCCATCCGATCCTGGGTATTTTTTATCATTTCATTTTTCTTATTTTGCGTGATAGCGGTTGCGGACACCGGCGGGAGCGGTGGACAACTACGGCACTGTTGTTGTGATCTCATAATGGCTTTTGCTTTAAATGAAAAGAGTTGGGATAGTATAGATGCTTCAGCGTGTTTTTCTTGTCGACGTCTTTTCTTCTTTTTGTACCACATTTGCACTCGTCTTCCTTACGAATGTTGCTACGACTACGCCAACAATTCACAACTTGGATGCTACTGTCATGCATCAATTCCTGTAGGAATCATTGGCCCAGGAATGGTAAACGGAACAAAAGGATAAAAGGGTCTTAGAAGGCTTCCTTGTTGTGGCTTGTGCAGAGGAGAGTGCGTTGCGGGAGAGCAGCCTGCGGTCGCAGTTCGAGGGTCGGCTGCTGCGCCAGGAGAAGGAGATGCGCGACACCCGCGAGGCCCTCGACAGGGCTCAGCGACAGGTGGACGAACTCACCAGAAGGTGAGGCCAATCGAATTTTGGGGGTTTTATAATGTTCGTTTATAACAAATTTTTATACTTAGTGAAGCCACTTTCATGTCAGATGCAACTTCATTGTAATGGAGTTCAAGTGTAATTAGAAGCGCAGGATAGGGTTCCCAAGTTATTGCTTGCGAAAGCTCTTCTATGAAAGGGAGAACTGCTGTCCTCACGTTCGTAGCACAAAGCTACTAGGAAATTCATATGGATATCTCAGGAAGAAAAGCTCCTAGTTAACGAAAAATTCGTCCGATGTGGGACTTGAGCCCGGCACCAACACCTTGCAGAGGCAGTCGCCCTCCTTGAAGCTTGGTGCTCCAAATGAGTGGATGGCAATTTTCTCTCTCATAACTCCTCCACTCTCTTATGGGATTCTGCAGAACTGATGTGGCATAGAAAGCTGTGTTCTACTTTGTAATTTTTTGCTTGAATTTAATTCGTCCATTATTGTTGTAGTTGTACAGCTAGGACTTGAAAAAGGCAAGAAAACTTGTGTGGCATGTTCTACAAGTTTTTTTAAAGCTCTGACCACTGAGGATTTGAAATGCTTTCTCTAGTCATGATTGCCAAGCAGCAAACGATTTTGATGTTTTGTTTGCCCTTCAGCTATGCCACTCTGTTGATGGTTGAAATTAAAATTAACGGCAAAATCATTCTTCAAAGCTTTGGGACAGTGCTATGACTCATATTAGCATGCCATGCATGGCTCATGCCAAGCCATGGGTTTGGTTGCTGTATTTCTTGAAAAAAAAAATTATGCAGCTGAATCAACAGCAGCAGAAGCAAGCTAAACCTACCATGGTAACTGCACCTGTGGAGAGGACAGGGTGAGTTGACTGCATGTTTCATCTCTCATCAATTCCCTGCTTTTGTCTAATCTTCCATACAAGCTTCTGCAAATCTGTGAAATTTAAGTCAATTTCATGTATCTAGACTTGTACGATTTTACTAAGGTTGCGTCGCATGTGAAAAATTCTGCTAACGAGCAAGTTTTGTTTAGCTGTCTATGATTACGTTCTTAGAAGTCTCCTGACAAAAATACCACAGACTGCGAATGTTTATGTGTTTTGCTTTGCTTGTGTGGGTGTCTCAAGCCATGTGCAGGCAAACGGAAACCTGCACTACTGCAAGTGATAGAGTGCTAAATGCTCCATATTTATGCTTCATCATATCAGTGCACCACTGATACGTGTTTCACGGAAGCATAAAAAAAAATAGCACAAACCTGTGGTTCAAATTGGGAAAAAAATTCTGGTGGATTCCACACACTGTGGGATTTCATGCAAAGCACTCGGCAAGTAAATCATTTCAGAAGGACGGACTGCTGGGTGATTTGGTAATTCATCTTAGAGCGGTGGTACACAAAATAACGTTCGTGTTCTTTCTTTTTGTATTATGGTTCTTTTGCACAGCACCCTTTAAGAGTAAATCATTCGTAAATCATGCGTGCAGTGGCCATGGGAGTGGCGCACCCAGCGAGCCGGTCACGGCCAACGTGCGGCCGCTGACGCCACCGGCACAGAGTGCAGCCGTGCTGCAGCGCCCAGGACCCAGCGTGGCACGGCTTACCCCTACTGCTAGCATCCGGCCCATCACCAGGCTGCCCGCCTCGCCACCGTGGCACCGACCGCAGCCTTGAGTGCCGCAGCTGCTCCACCTCCAGAGGGTGAGTGGTTGGGGTGCAGACCTCGGTTTTAAAGACTAACTACGACAAAATATTAACAGCTGAGCTGTTTAAGCCGGCAGTAGAAACTTTGGTGTTCGTACAAAAGCACAGGTGGGTATATGCCACAGGAATTGGACAAGCCCCACTACCGAGTACAGCAGGTGCAATCGTTAAAACAAAAGCTCTGCTCGGCGAAATGGAACATGTCAAACGCGTGAAAGAGAGAGAGAGTAAGAAAGAGAAAATAGAGAGTAATGAAGGGAATAAAGAGATAGAAAGACAAAGAGAGAGAAGATAGAAAGAAACAGACACGATAAAGAGAGCAAGACTGAAAGAGAAAGAAAGAGAGAAATACACTCAAACCTCAATATAACGAACATTGATATGAACGAATTATCGTTTATAACGAAGTAAATGAAGAATAGTGTTGTCAGAGATACGTGTTACAAATAAACGTTTTTAACGAATTTTCGGATATAACGAAGTTATTTTCGTGGCAGATGTGACTTTGGTGTAATGAGTTTGAGTGTAGAAAGAATGAAATAGGAAACCACAGGTACAAAAAAACAGATACAAGAAGCAGAGAGAAAGAGAAGCAAGAAAATAAAGAGAACCAATGAAGGCCACCCAGCTGCGCTCTTCTTCAGGACCGGCACCACTAGTGCAAAGCTGCCATAATTTTTTTTTTACTGACCGCATAAAGAGCCCTGTTTCAAATGGTGTAACTATTAGTCCGTACTCTTAACTCTTCCGGTTTGCCCGGGAGACTCCCAAATTTTGAGCAATCCTTCTGATTGTATTGGGCATGGCCATATATCTCCCAAAATACTGTGCTAGCACCACCGTGAAAAGAAAATAACTACATCGGCTCTAAAACTTTCTGGTTGTGTGCGGATGTTTAAGTGACTCTCACTGCAGTACACTGGTGTCACGCGGAAAAGTGCATTAAGATTGCAAGGGGCAAACCAGTTATCAGGCACGGGAGACAGCAGATCACACATGCATGCCTACGCCGTATAGTTACGAATACCAGTATGATCACTGACATCTATAAACTTTACGGGCAATCATTGTTTACGATGCCGCTCAGCCTTTCGAGGTGTCACCAGGTTGCTGGTATGTTAGCAGTTGCACATTTGACTTTGAGGCCTCCTTCTTTATAAAATATGACATTGAAAGGTACTTGTAATGTATGTAATAAGGAAAATTATTTGAATTCAATTCAGTTATCCACCGCGATGGCTCATGGTTATGGGCCTCTACTGCTGAACCGAAAGTCGCGGGCTTGAATCCAGCTGCAGCAGTCGCATTTCGATGGAGGCGATATGCTAGGGGCCCGTGTACTCTGTGACGTCAGTGCACGTTAAAGAACATCAGATGGTCGGAATTTCCAGAGCCCCCTCACTATGATGTGCCTCATAATGATACCTTGGTTTTGGGACATAAAACCCCACAAATTATTATTATGGAATTCAGTAGTGCTTCCCGGTGCAGTGGAAGTGCAGAGTCCAGCAGTATCAACAGCGCCCACTCTGGTGACAGCAGCCGCGGTGCCCACTGCGGCAACCTCTACATCGGTGTCCACTGCGGTGTCCTCAGCGGTGTCTGCATCAGTCGCTGCCGCGGTGACTCCTCACCTGCCGTGCAGCAAGCCGAGGTGCAGCCAGCGACGGTGGTTGTGGCACCTGTTCAGGAAGCGAGCTCAGCAACACCCGATGTCTCGTTGCCCGGTATGCACCAAGGGTGTTAAATAATGCTGGTTTTTGCGATAAGCTTAAAGTGAAACACAACCGGGAAGTAGCTGAACAAACCATCTGTTACGCCTAATCAGATGGAAGTACAATGCGTAATCACCTTGTAGCTGGTTCCTAGGCATGGCATAGTTCCAAGTGTACACCTAAGGTGCAAATAAAGTGAACATAGCATAAAACAGGGCTAACACAAAGAAAGACACATAGACTGCATGGGCTGCTCTGTATGTGTGTCTGTTCTTTGCGTTAATGTGGATTTGCACTTAATAAAATGTATCACGAACTAGCCCAAATTTCTGCATTGAATAGTCTGCAAATAAAGCCACCTACAATTCATTCATCGGGTACCAACAGGTTCCCAACTGATGAAGCGTCAGTCTTTCAGATATATTGTACATTGTGTCATGCGCTATCGGTAGAGCATAGGATGCGTTATCCGAAGGTTGTAGGCTCGATCCCTACTGGCGGCAAAGTTGCTTTTTTGTCCACTTTAAAGGGGCCCTGCAACACTTTTTGAGCATGGTCAGAAAGCACTGCCAATCGGTAGTCGAGGCTCCCGAGAACACGCAAGCCAAACATTATAGCACGGCACGAGGCCTAGAATTTACAATTAATTCTCAAAGTCAGCTAAAAATCTCCCCCTCTTCTCTCTACAAATGATGCCATATACCCAAATTTCTGCGCCATATACCCACATCCACGGCGGTTGGCTGATTTGAGCATCGCGGGCTGCGCAGTTACCGTGGCTGCCGTGGGATGCCACCACCTGCTCGCACACGTGCTCACGATCACTCTGAAAGCCGCGCATTTGAAGAAAAACAAGGAAAGAAAGTGCTCAAGGTCATGACACGCGCTGACGAAGAGACCATCTTCTTGCCCCCTTGTCATCCCCCTCCCTGCATAGCTTTCAGTGCGCTCGCTGGCACGAAAGGAGAGAGAAAGCGCTTCAAGCGTGCAACAAATACCTGTAACTCCACTTGTACTTGACAGATTTTAAAGATTTTTGTGGCATGTGATTCGTGAAGTGTCATGCGCTAATAGTGAGACTATTCCATTATAACTCGGAAAAGTGTTGCAGGGCCCCTTTAATTCCTTTCCATTTGTGTCATAGTACAATACTGTTAAAGGATGCAAATAATGTCTGCTGGTTTCATTACTACGTTGTTTCTTTGTATAGAAGTTTGACTTTACTGCATTTGTAAATATTGTCGCGTGGTGGTGACGCGGAAGAAGGCTGCAGTCACACTGGTAATGACGAAACTCTTTATTGGGCTAACTTATGCCCAGAAAATGAAAACTCAAAGTACAAGCAATACACGCTGTGCACTGATAGCGGCACGCACAATCGTTGGTCGTTGGTAATCTGATCGGCAAGAGAACGCGTCATTCATTGTGCGTGAATTGTAGAAAATTCCAGCGTTGTCACTGGGGCTCGTGTTAGCTCCAGAATAAACTAGGTTACTCATGTCGCACATGCAATCTTATCAGAATGGTGTAAAAATAACCAAGAAATGTCGCAAACATTGTGATGCGGCCTGTGCCGAGCGGCGGTTACAGTTTTTGTGGGGGAAACCCAATCACATCAAAACAACAAAAAACTCACAGGGTGGGTCCCTTATGTGTCAGCCTCAGTCGACTCAAAGGCGAAAGCCATCTTATTCTTCTTTTTCTTTTTAGTTGATGTATTGAACCTCCCGTGCCCCCTTCCAAAAGCTTTGTGCAACTAACGGGTTTTTGCGATGCCTGCAGGATCAGAGGCACTGTAAGCTTTCTGCACTTCACCTTGTTTTACGCTGCCTACAGGATCGCCCCACCTTTGACCAAGCAAGCTGATGTTGTGATGACGTCACGATGTGACATCACAGTGACGTCACGATGTGACATCACAGTGACATCATGATGACGTCATCACGTAATGATTTTTTGCATCACTCGTGTTTGCGCCGCCAATGTGGGATGCCAACGCGTGACACCGGTCAATTTTCATGTTTGACAAGTAGGGGTGTGTGAATATCAAATTTTTCGAATACGAATCGAATACGAATACAGCTCAGACCACTTATAACGTAACCGCTTACAGTGCAGTACCGGCTATAATGCGGTTTTTTCTGACTCCCGTTTACCCTCCCATAGAACTCCATGTATACGCATACCGCTTATTGTGCAGTCCCCCGAGATGAAAGACCGGTTATAATGCGGCTGCCGGAACGTTCTCAGAGATGCGAGGGAGCGAGCGTGCTTCTCAGCGGAGATGCGCCGGCGGGGGAGGGAGGAGGGGCGTTACGAAGGAGGAGGGGACGCGGAACGAACGAACAAGGAGCGGGGGCAGAAAAAAAGGGACTGCGGTGGGAGGCACGGAGAAGCCTTTGCCCCCCTTTCTTCGGCCGCTTGACATGCGCGCTCCGCTACGTACGGGCGCCCGCGTCCGCATCAAGGGCGCGTTAGCGCTGTTTGTCTTCGTCGGGAAAATAGTTGCTTCGTCGTAGAGCGCAGATATCGCGCGTGCGACCTCGATTCCCCCGCAAGTAACAATGCTTTGAGACGCGATTGTGCTTTCGCCTTTGCCACCAACAGGCGGACTTACAAGCTTGAAATACTTTTTCAGGATGGTTGCTGCGGCTGTTCTCCCGACAGCGAACCGAAACTTCGTTTCACGCGTGATGCCCTCGGTTTAGCTCGCGAGTGCGATCTATTCTACGCCCGATCTCCGTGTCGTCTAGTGCAAGCTTCTCGCGACGGCATGCCAAGTTGCAACGCGCACGCTAGGCCTAACAAGCGCTAGCTGCCATGTCGGCGGCCGCGTACTACAGAAGTTGCGGTTTGCTGCCGAGTCAATGAAACATTTTGCAGTTGTTGCATTTAGAAGGGGTAACTTACATCTCTAACGAAAACGCGGGCGTGCGTGTGGAACACTGGTGTGGTGGTTTGTGGTCGCCACCGTTTTCGAAATCGCGCACGCGCAGTGCGATACCGCGGCGACTTATCGTGACGGCGCATTTTTTCCGCGTTCGTTACGTCGGCACCGCAGGTCCGCGGACGCTAACCGTTCAACATTTTCAAATGTAAGCAGATGCAAACTTACGTCCCAGTCGCATGCTTCGATAGTCGGAATCGCGCGCCTGCCTGTTGGTCATGTTTTGCACACGTGCAACCTTTCAAAAATGTTGTTTTGGTTATAGTGCGGTACCGCTTATAGTGCGGATATTCGCGACTCCGGCGACTTACGTTATAAGCGGTCTATGCTGTATCCACCTTCGAATATCGAATTGAATATCGAATATCAAAGAAAAAATGCCTCCACAGTAACAATATTTTATTTAACATGTAGCTATTTGAAAAAAAAAACATTAACAGCCTGACTGGCAACATAACATACACTGCTATCTCCAGAACACAATGTCCAGGCTAGCACAATACACACCACAACGCAAGCAAATATCACGGCACAATGAAAGTGATGACTAGATGTTATCATGAAGAAATATGAGTTGCTCCACATGATCAGGCAGCAGGCGCTCCCTTCTAACAGAGACAACCCCCCCTGCCACTGAAAACGCACGCTCGCTTGGAACAGAAGTGGCTGGTATAGGGAGGTACATGGGGCAAAGCTTTGCCAGACTGGGGTATCTGAAGGTGCCTACAGTCCGCCACCAGTCACGTGGGTCACTGTCTTTCTTCAGAAGTGGTCCCGCGTAGTGAACGAGTGGTAGTGCAGCACGTTACGACCGCATAATATTGAAAATGTACGGTTACATGATTGCCAACAGCGCTGCACGTCGGAGATGCACCAGCAGTAAATCATACGTATTGGGGCGCTCGTCGCAGGCAGATATCATGCCTCCGTGTACTTATGATGTTTATCGCCCCTCTCGGCAATGTTTTTAGCGATACGAACGCAGCAGAAATGGGGAAGACGAGTTATTTTATGCATGATAATCGAATCGCATATTCGAATCTTTCGAATATTCGAAGTTATCGGATATTCGAAACTTTTCGAATACACGATTTTCGAATCGAATACGAATATTCGAATGTAATATTCGACGAATATTCGAAACTTTCGAATATTCGACGAATATTCGAAACTTTCGAATATTCGCACACCCCTATTGACAAGGCATCTAAGGCTTTCGCCTTAATAAACGCGTGTGGCGATATGATGTGTCTGATCATATTTTTTCCCACCTTCCTTTTGCAGGAACAGACTCTGGTGTTGAACTCGTGGTGCCCACCAGTACGGTGTCGGTCACCGTCACGCCGTCGGCACAACCGGCGGAGCCCAGCACTGCGGCTGGTATGTGTGGCATCGTCTGCACATCGGTGTGGTCGTTGTTGCTTTTGTGGAGTAGAGTGCGCTCGCTAAGAATGTGTCTCCATTGCTTGTGATGCTGCTATGTCAGACTGCGTTACAGTAGCTGTATCAAACAACAAATTATGATGGCGAGGGATCGAGTGAGTCGTAGTAGCCAGCACTAAAATGTCACAACGTTCTGCCCCACATGACTACCCTTTGCGTCATCACGCAAACAAAAAAAGAAAGCGGTTTCGAGAAAATATTGCTGTAGTGAATTGTTTAAAGCAGGGGGTCTCAAACACACGGCCCACCGACCTTTCGCAAGCGGCCCGTGGCCCGCACATGATAGTCTTCGCCCATTTTTTTTTTTTACTTTGTGGCTAGCGGTTATTGCTAAATGGTACCTGCATTATTTTCTCACCTATCTTGATTACGAACGTTTTGTTCAGGTAAGCTACACAGATGTGACTAGTCTTAAGCATTTCTTTTTTCGGAGGCACCCCATACGATCACCTTGTGTGGAAACATAATTGCGGAGCGAAAACTCTGTCTACTTCAGTCCAGGTTTTAGTGATTGTGGAAATAGGCAGCGATATGTTTATCGAATCCTGACGTCAAATTCGTTTCATAAATGATCCACATGTGAGATATGGCAAAGGCCTTCTTCCAACATTTTGTTCAAACCACCCACCCCTTCCCTCCTCCTCCCCACGGCTTCCAACTTTTCACTGGCCCGGCCCTTTGTGGGACTTAATTTCGGGACTGCGGCCTGGTAGCTGATGTGAGTTTGAAACCCCTGGTTTAAAGTGTTCTGCTGCGTGCTAGCATTCTTCTTCTTTTAGATGCGAAGTATCTTATGGCGGAGTGCAATCCGGTGGTGGTGGTGGTGGTGTCCGGTGTGACCACACTTACTGCGCATGTGCATACCCCTCTCCACACACCTCCTCTCCACTCCCCCTCACCATTCCTCCTGTCCTCTTCCCCTTTCCCCTCTCAACTTCCCCTCTCCCCTCCCCCTTTCCAGTCTTCCTCTGAAACGCGGGCTAGACATGCCGAAATTCTCTCCTGCGCAACGCCGCGATGAGCACCAGCACATGCGCGGCCCCTCCCCCTCTCTCTCCTCTCCTACACTGCCCCCCTCTTGCACGCCTGTCGACCGGGTTCCCCGCTCGCCCTGTGAGAATTAACGGCCAGGCTAGAGGGAAGACAAGACGCGCGTAGCGTTCCTCTTCGCGTTCCACGACGCGAGGTCGGTAGCATGCCCAATGAACGCCAACGGAACGCGATCATGCAAGTGCTCCGGCTTCGCATCGCCTCATGGTCCTCTTTAGCGGGAAATGGTGTAAGTTTTTTTTTCTGTTTTTTTTAGATCCGCCACCTTCATTTACTACTAAGAAACAAACACAGTAGGCCCTCGATAATTCAAATTTTTAGTTGATTCAAACAACTTTAAAATTTTTTGCCTGCTATGTTTTTCACATCTTTTAAAACCGCTTAATTCAAACATGTGCATTACAATGGTTCAGTAGAAACTGAGAGATTCAGTATGACCAGGTTTGTTGTATCTGAGTTCATTTGTATCCCATGACTTGAGTCTTGCATGATGAAATGTTGTGTTGTTCCTCTGCAGCACCAGACGAGGGCCCATCGTCGGCCTCTGGAGCAGCCGGAGCACACAAGCGGCCGCGGGATGTGGACCAGGAGCCATCCAGGTAAAATGTCTTATGTCGCTTGTTTGGTTGAAAACTTGAAACCCTCAAGGCAATGGCATGCATGTGAGTGCAGGATGTGTTTGGCAATAGAAAGGATTTTTGGCAGGGGAAGGAGATGTGCCTATTCATTAAAAAAAACAGTTTGGTGTACGCTCCCAAGGTATGGGTATGTATGAAGTGATTGTAATTGGTCTATGAACACGTCTGTAACATTACTGTGTTGGAATTTGACTCCTGCATATTGAGGAAATACATGTATCAGCAAGCTGCTATTTTGAGCCGATTGGATGGTACATGCCGGAAGCGATCCAGTGAAAAACATTCGCAGCAAAATATTGTGTGTGGAATTTGCATAGCTAATCTTATCTTTGGTAAGGTTCAGTTTCTGTGGCATATTAACTAGAGCTGTGCGAATAGCAAAATTTTGGGTGCGAAGCGAATTCGAATAATAAAGATTGAGTGCGAATCGAATCGAATAATTTGGAATAATTTTCGAATATTTCTCAAACATTTTTCGAATAATTCGAAGTGAAATTACAGAAAATGTTGCAAAGAATCCCTAAGTATGTTCTTGTGAGATAGCAACATAAAAGTGTTTCTTTTCGCTAGGTTGAAGTGCTGGTGGGGTCATATTTCATAGTTGTCTTTCTTATCAAGAATGAGACAATGTAGAGGCCGAATGGTATTTATGTACATGATTTGGTGCAACCAAAGTGTTGCCGACAACACTTTACACGTGATAGGCAGAGATGCCATTTCCTCAGCCTCTCCTCCTCCTTCAACTTTTGTGGAAGGCCAACTGATGTGGCAGACAAGGGTGTGCTCTCTTCAAGTCCGGAGTTCCAAATCTGCCTCGTAGACGTCGATATATAAGAACATCTGAAATTTTGGATGCTAAAAAGCTTCGGCGTCCAATTTTTCGCACTTCCTGCCCAAATTTCAGGTCCAAAACAGCATTAATTGAGCCCCCAACTCTGCCACATCTTTCATCTCCATATTGGAACCAGCGTTTTCTTGAGTTAATACATTTGCGACCGTAGCGGAGTTTGAAAGGCAGCTTTGCCACAATACGGGGGTGTGAGGAGGTGAAGCATATTAAAAATCTAGGGACCACTTCCAATCGGACGTTGACTGTCTCTTGCCCAAGTTCGACCGTAACGGAGCTTGAAAGGCAGCTTTGCCGCAATACGGGGGTATGATGAGGTGAAGCATATTGAAAATCTAGGGACCACTTCCAACTGGACTTTGTCTCTTGCCTAAGTTCGACCGTAACGGAGCTTGAAAGGCAGCTTTGCCGCAATACGAGAGTGTTATGAGGTGAAGCATATTGAAAATCTAGGGACCACTTCCAATCGGACGTTGACTCTCTCTTGCCTAAGTTCAACCGTAAGGGACCTTGAAAGGCAGCTTTACCGCAATACGGGGGTGTGAGGAGGTGAAGCATATTGAAAATCTAGGGACCACTTCCAATCAGACGTTGACTCTCTCTTGCCCAAGTTCGACTGTAACGGAGCTTGAAAGGCAGCTTTGCCGCAATACGGGAGTGTGATCAGGTGAAGCATATTGAAAATCTAGGGACCACTTTTAACCGGACTTTGTCTCTTGGCTAAGTTCGACCGAAACGGAGCTTGAAAGGCAGCTTTGCCGCAATACGAGAGTGTAATGAGGTGAGGCATATTGAAAATCTGAAGGGGTCACTTTCAACCGGACGTTGACTGCATTTGTCTTTGGGAAGTTCAAATAGTAAAATTTCAGTGCGAATCGAATCGAATAGCAAGGACTATTAGAAAAATATTCGAAATTTCGAATATTCGCACACCCCTAATATTAACCAATTTAGCCAAAGTGGAGTTTTGTTGCAGGTGGAGTCTTAATAACTGTCATCTGCAGGTATATTTGCCTTTGTGGCACTATGCACATTCTTGTTGTCATCCCCGCTTTGTGGTAAGTGTTGCAGTAGTTGAACAGGGGCGATGTTCGTGCAGCTCGGACACACAAAGTAGCCTGGGGTCAACCGCACCACGATCCGAGTCCCCGCTCTCCAAGAAGCTCAAACCCTCCATGAGCACGGCCGAGGTCATCTGCACCCAGGAGGCATCACCATTGGTCGAACCAATCGAGGAAGGTGGGTCTCTTCCCAGCTCGCCCGCTGTCGTCTTAAAGACTCCGTATTTCTTGGCTAATTAATTGTGTACAAATCTTGAATAAGCTTGAAGGGTAAAGCAGGTACAGCTATACCGTATTTACTCGAATCTAGGCCGGCCCCGATTCTAAGCCGACCCCCGAAATTCGCAAGGCCAGAAAAGAAACAAACCTGTTCATTGTACTCTAATCTAAGCCGACCCCCCTTACTTTCGCACATTGTTTTTTTCGAAAAAAACATCAGCTTAGATTCGAGTAAATACGGTAATTTGTTAGCAAGATGTTGAAGCTCAAGCAAAAAGAGAGATGAGCTGTGACTTCGCACGTAGCGTTGATGTTCTGTTCTATGGTAATTTTACATCATAGACTAATTAACATATTAGTGAACCATTGAACTTTGGGAAAATAGAGTTGTGTGAGTAACTCATTATTTGTTCCTAAAGCTCCACTAGTGTTTTTATCTGGCAGGTATTGCTGTGTCATTGCTTGCGGTGTACTAATAGATGCTAATACTGTTCATCATTCAGAAATTATACTAAAAGTATTCAGCATACAATTAGGCTTGCTTTTGGCACAATTTGTTGCATATTCACTTTGGTCGTGGAAAGTGATGCAAGGGAACTTCTAATAAGAAACATGAACTTAACGAATTGTTGGAGATATAAATAAGCTCTGCATAACAAAGGACGACGCCTGAAGTATTTCACATTTTTTTCTGTGTTTGTGTGTTTTGGGTTCTCGTCTTTTCAAATTGAAAGACTTTTTTTTTTTCTTTCAGGTGTGTCGAGTTCTCTCGCCGGAACGAGTGCGGAAGAGCCGCAGCAGTCTAGCACGGTGGACGATGTCATTGTCGTCGAGAGCGATGACGAGGTGATTGAAGAGGAGCCGCCAAAGGTCAGAACACCCTCTTGCTCCTTGCGTTGTGTACCGTATTTACTCGATTGTAACGTGAGAGGTGAATTTTCATTGCGTCCAAGAAGAAAAAATAAAACAAAGATGAAAATTGTGTGCATCATGCACTTTTTAGACAACTTGAATTTCAGTAATTTTGGTATTAGATTGTAATGCGAGAGTCGACTTCAGGTAGCAGGAATCTGGAAAAAGATTCGTGTTATATTCGAGTAAATGCGGTAATTCTCCTTAATCTAGATTAGTAGAAGGTTTCACTAAAAGAAATAAGTCAATGTTAAGGGGAGATGCGGGTCGAAGACACTTTTTTTTTTAAATATTCATCCTAGAGCAATGAAACTTAGGGTGTTTGTAGAGATTTTTACGCTGATTTCAAATATATAATTAGTTTTCTTGGAAGTTGCATACTTTTAGTTCTGCAACATGACAAAGTGAAAAACTTAAGCCTTTTGCCCCCCTCTTTTCAGACCTAAACTTCAATAATTTTTTACAATTGATAGTTCATAATGTTTCAAATAAAGTGTGGAATGCAAATAACTAATTAGGAAGTCCATAAAAGATATGTACTAGACGTGAAAAATTTTAACGTGGGAAGTTCATATTTCTCCTACCCTATTAAAAATTTACATAACTTTTTTTTATTATATAATAAGAATATTGTAACTTAAACAAGATAATTGCATTTCTCGTACTTTGGAAAAAATTTGGGAAAAATTTCATGCAAATCTGAGCACCAGAAGTACCCGAAAAAGGAGGGGCACATTGACAAAAATGGTAAAATTTGTGTTTTGAGAAAAACGAGTTTTAAAGTCAAAATTGCATGTTTATTTATCAAAGATGTCATTGAATGCGACGAAATTTGTACACAAGAAAGAACAATCTTCCTTGTAGTGGCCACTGCCATTAAAATCCGCCAGCACCATAGGTTTGGCCCTCATGGCTCTTTCGAGCTGACTCCTCGACAAGAGATTTTTTCTTCAGCGCACGCCGACGCCGCGTGCGCCGTGTGAAATTTCACAGGCCGGTGACCGCGCTTCCTACGGCTTTCTTCATCCATAATGGATAAGCACTCGAGAAAAGCGTTGTTCAGCTGCGCTGCTCGACGAGACACGGATCCTGCAAGTAGGCTTCACAGCACACACAGGAGCGCTGCGGCCAATGGCTGCTCTCGATCCATACGACGTGATTTAAAGCCAGTCACGGCGCTCGAGAAAGGCAGCAAAAGCGTGCTTCTTTTTATTATTTCTTGCGCTGCAGCAGCGCGGGAAATCGTCGTTATTTGAAGAGTGAGGCTCGGCACTTTGCCTCATGCTGTCGACAATGGCGAGCGGCGGCACATTATCAGCGGCAAGGTGCTCGAAGATGACACACTTTCGGCCTTTTGACAGCCACCTTGGGCTCTTTAGACGCAATTTTAAAGCATTTCCAGTTGAGTCTCAACATAGATTTCTTTTTTTTCAGAACAGTAGAGGTACTAATCTTAACGAAACAGGTGAAAACAAAAAATCGATAATTTTTTAGAAAACTCGCGTTTTTCGACCTGCATCTCCCCTTAAAGCCGCATGCTGGCTGTTTACAGTCATGCAGTCCTAAAGTGCGCATATTGATGTATTAATGCCGGTCTGACAAGAATTTAATGTTGCCTAAGCGCCTGTACATATCATTGATGCGTCTTCATCTTTTTCAAGGCTTTGATGTTTCTGTAAGGGAAGTAATGTATTTGCATTAAGAATAATGGAAACCAAATAGGATTACCAAGATTACAAGGTTTCAACACTTATCTTATATGATTCTTGTTATTATTTTCTCATTTCAATGGAGAATAATAGAAAATAAAAAGCTTTACCCTATTTGCATGACCCTAGAGCTGTAAGGCTCAGTTGGTTTTCAGGTCAGGTGTGATTTAACATTATCCTGGGTGGTAGCAGCATCATCAATTCTGTTTTAGCAGACATTGCTTAGCTTTGTTTTTACTTGAAATGTTGAGCCGCAATTTGCCAGTAAGTCTCCATCCAGACTGCATGGCTCACTAATGTAGCAGAGCACACTCACCACAAACCATTTTGTTTGGAGCTTTTCCATTCCAAACAGTTCAGTAATAATAATAATAGGAACATGGGGCTGGGAAAGTAAATATGTTTCTAGTAGACTGATGCATGCTGTGACTATCTTATGGCGCAGACTGAACAGTTGGAGGGGGCTGAGTCTGGCATGGAAGACGATTACGAGGACGAAGAGATGAATGTGACGTGTGGTGCGGTGAGTCGTCTGCTTTGTTTTGCAGTGGTTACATTTGTTAAAAGAATGCAAGTTTCGACATGTTGGCGTTTCGCTTAGCTTTTTTATGTACAAATTACAGAAGGACAAGTAAAGAGATAAAAAAAAGGGCAAGGGCAAGTTAAAAGACGTAGCGTTTTGTCTACATATTGTTACATGTCCTTATGCAATTTGTGCAATTTGAAGCAAATTATGCAGGGATAACTACAGAACCTTAAAAATGTGCAAGGACAATAAAATCCATAGTGCTTTGTCTGCGTATTTTTACGTGTCGTTGTCTAATTTGCACACTTTAAAGTAAATTACGCAGGGACAAGTAAAGAGACATAGAAAAAAGTGCAAAGACGAGTAAAAATCTATAATGCTGTGTCTATGTATTTTTACATGTCCTTGTATAATTTGCACACTTTAAAAAATTACACAGGGCAAGTAAAAAGACAGAAAAATGTACAAGGACAAGTAAAAATCTATAATGCTGTGTGTATGTATTTTTACGTCCTGGTATAATTTGCACACTTTAAAGAAAATTACATAGGGACAAGTAAAGAGGCAGAAAAAAGTACAAGGACAAGTAAAAATCCATAATGCTGTGTGTATGTATTTTTACATGTCCTTGTATAATTTGTGCACTTCAAAGAAAATTGCACAGGGACAAGTAAAGAGACAGAAAAAATTGCAAGGACAAGTAAAGAAGATGTAGCACTTCACATCTCAGTCTCCATATCTTGTGTAATTTGCACACTTTGAAGCAAAGTATGCAGGCACATGTAAAGAGACATAGAGAAAAAGTGTAAGGGCAAGTAAAAATCCACAGCGCTTTGTCTACGTAATTTTACCTGACCTTGTATATTTTTCACACTTTAAAAGTTAAAACATTTGTTTCGTGTTCTCATTCATGCACTGAACGGCAGCGATTTCTTCAAAGCTAGTCTGCTTTGAGTATGAAATTATTTTTGACAGTGGCCAACTGTATAAGAGTAAAACAGTATGCATGCACCTGTTCGTTTGTTTTTTGTTTATTGGCAACAGTGTTGATATGTTGCGGATGCCAAGAACGAGACTAAAGATCTCATCACGCCATTAATATGCCTGACACATAGGCAGAAGTGAAGTATTTTGCAGTAAACTTCTTTTGTTGCTCTGAAGTACCCTTTGCAGAAAGCAGTTGGCGCCTATAACACACGGCACTGCGCCAAGTTCTCTAGGTGGTTTGTGGGCTCCGTGACTAGGTCCGCTTCCTCATATGAATGTTGCAAAAAGAAATGCCGCTGCTTGTGAAAGCAGCGGGAGTGCAAACATTTTGAAAAACTGCGCTGTTTTTCGGGGCCTTTATTGACGGCACCCATTGTGCAGACTCGAATGCACCACACTGTCGACAAAACCATAGCCTCCCGAGACCATGACGAAGCAAGTAACACTGCCGGGGAATTCAACCTGGCGGTTCTAGCAGCAGCGTGATGCGGACGTTCGTTGAAAGGCTGCATTGTTGAGTTGCGCACGCTGCGTGAGAGAGAACACCCACGGTATGCGAGAGAAAGGACTTTAGAGTGTCCGTGTGTCAAGGGTAAAAGCAATCGCTTTTTCTGCTTGGCCCCTTTCACAATATACGTAGTTGTAGTTGTTGTGAAGACCAAATAAAATAGACGACTGAATGAAATTTCAGTGATTGCACTCCTGCGCCAACTGCGCCAAAGTGCGCCAAATTGTATTTACTGCGCCATCCTTATAATATCGACGAAATTTGCGCCAAACTGCGCCAAAGTCTCGGGTTTGGGGGCGTCTATCACCGGAAATCGCACCGCCGGCGCGTCAGAACATGTGCAGCTCGATCTTGGGGCTGCCAATAAAGTCGCAATCATGGACCAAGAATTATTCCGCTGAATAAATAGCGCTCGTGCGTGCGTTCCGAGTAAGCCACGATGCCATGCACGGTGCCGAGACAGCTTCTGTTCTGCAAGTCGGCTCGACAGCAAAACGCGCTCTCCGCTGAGGCTCGTGACGTCTAGGCCTATCGGTAGCGAGAAAGTGCGACGGCGATTCATCGGCGGACGTCGTCTGTTCCAGAAACGCTGCTGATAGCTCGTTTCAAGCGTTGCAGGGCACGTAGGGAAAGCAATGTTCAGTAATAACTACATGAGTGCCGCTAAAATGTCTGTCACTTCTGTTTCCGGACATCGCGGAGTGAAATCTGGGATCGCTCGCAGTAGATATATGGGACAATATCGAATTTTCCTTGCTTCGCGTTTATGGAAGAGCACGCGAACGGTGGAAACGCGTTGACACTTTTCCTCAGATATACTTTGTCCATGGATTTTCATCCAGAACAGCTTTTTCGTAATTCCTTCCGCCAGCACGTCCGAGTCTGTAATCACTCTGCGGTAAATACCCCATAAAAGGCCCTGCCCTTTTGAGCTCACGTGCTAGGGTTCCTATTCGAATTTTTTGCTTGCTTTTTTAAAAATGTCATCTCATTAGTAAAATCATATCTCTTGGTCGGAGCAGCCGCAAATGCGCAGCTGTCAGTAGCGGGCCCGTCGCTGACGGCCCACAGTGAAGCGGCTATGCCATGTTACACGTCCGCCCCTCGCTTTCGGGGGTCAATAGCTAACGGTTAAAAAAAACTCAGTTTCGCTTAAGAGCAAAGCAATGAATGCGATACCAAAAAATTGTATTGTGAAACGAAGTAAGACTAGCAGCTAACTCTTTTGGCTGGTTTAAGGGAAAATGGCCCCTCCAGGAACCGAAGCGTTTTCTTGCTCTGAGTTCTCTAAACGCGAAATAAGCGTTGAGAGCACAGCAAGTTTACGAGTCGTCTCCTGATGCCTTGAGATAGCGCGCGCGCAAGCGACTGCGCCCTTCGAAAGATGCGCCCCCCCTTCCGCTCCCCTGGCGTCCCTTCATGCTCCTTACGAAAGACGGGTGGGGCGTTTCCTCTCTGTTTGATGAGCAATCGACGGCAGGCCCGCACGCGGGAAGATGTTATCTCATGCGCTGTCCGTGCGGCGGAGACAGACGGCCGGCTAGTTTAATCTCCGCTTCAGCCGCGTTCGTCGCCAGCGCTCGCGAGCTTTTACCCGCGGCTAGAATGCGCGTAGTGATGTTATTAATTTGAACTTTATACGGAAAATTACGGCAACGGCGACGGCGAAAATCCGCCGAGAGTGTCCATATAATTGCTATTGCAAGGGTCAATGTACGGGGCAGATTTTGCCCCCCCCCCCCCTCTTAGGTGATTAGGGGGGGCTCCCCCCCCCCTGCGCGCACGCCTATGCTCCTGAGATGATTTTTTCCATGAGATTTGCAATGAATCGAAATATTTCTAGCCTTCATAAGAGCCCCATAATAATACTTAGGTGCTTGAATGTTAATGTAATATGCTTCTGTATTGCACTCCAGGATGTAAAATTTGCTGCTCCAAAGTGCTCCAAGATGAAAATTTTGCTGCTCCAAAGTGCTCCGAAACGGAAATTTTGCTGCTTCAAAAATTGCTCCAAATCAGAAGTCCTCGGTAGCATCACTGAAATTTGAAAGCTCCAGCTCCATCATGGTAATGATCCATTCGCAGAGTCGCGGACCCGGAGAAGTGGATGTGCCGGAAGAGGACATGGCAGAGCCGGAGTCGCTGGACGACGCTGAGCGGGAAATGGACGATGGCAACGAGATCGAGATCGTAGGTCAGTACGCCCAGCGGAGCAGTGGACAGGGCCGATGGTGTGCGCTGCAGGCTTTGGGTTTGGACGTTTGCTATGCGATATATCTCGAGCCTTAGCAAAAAGGCGCTGCAGCTGGGCATGCACTGTTACAGTGACATGCACTTTATCACACTTCGGTTGTGCTTAAAATATTCTTAACAATTGTAATAGCGTAGTGAAAGCGGTAGAGGACTTTTACTCTGAATTGTACTGCTAAAATATAAATCGCCCTACATTGAGTGACAACAAAGTCTAACGTGACACCGTACTTCGAAGCATAACAAGCGCCGGTCACCTAGCTACAATCGAGCAGTCCACCCATCACTATCACCTCCATGGTTAAATAAAACCTGCATGTTCTTGCTCGATCATTTCGCTATCGTTTCATTAGACATAACACTATGGTTGGCAGTGTTTAGTGTAGGAAAAACGGGGTTTGTCCAATCATTTGGTCTGTGCTGCTAGCTTTACTTGTTAACCCCATAAAGAAGCATAAAACAAGGTTCCACCAAGGAAAAAAAATTTGTTCATCTCTATTTCTGTCTGTGAAGAGTACACTCGTATGAAAAATAAACTAGGAAATGCTGTTTGAGTTAACAATAATGCAATCCAATGATGTTGATAGACAATGAGGATGATGTTGATAGACGTGATGGTGTGATAGAATGATGATGTTGATAGACAACATCACCATTGGCCTGACTTTTTTTTTTCATTGCCATTTTGTAAACTTCCGAAAACGCGTTGCGGCATCTTGCACACAGACCTCGGTGACGACGCGGGCGAGGACAACGAAATGGAGGAGCCTCTGGCCGAGGAAGAAGACGTGCAGCCGTGCTCGGCCGTGCCCGTCGAGGCGGAGGAAGAGCTCCAGCCAGCCGTCAACACTTCCTCCGCAACGGAGGTGCCACCGTCTCTGCTGGTAGCGCCCGTGTTGCTGCAGCAGCAACAGCACAGGCCCTCCCTGCTGCCCCGAGTGCGCAATGAACGTCTCCCGTCGGTGCGTTCATCTCCTTTGCCACCCAAAGAAGTGTGTCTTCCTCTCATTCACGCAATGAGTGTCTTACAACTACAACTTGTTTTCATTTGTTTATTTGGTTATTTGTCTATTCGATTACTCACTTATGCATCAAATGCTCTAGCAAGGTGTTTTACATGAGCAATTGGCCATTTTTTATCTCTTTACTACAAGCATTACGATTCACTGTCCATAAATGCATGAAATTTACATAACTTGATGCCAAGATTCTGGAGGCCAAATTTAAAGTGAGTGGAAGGGTTAGAATAAATTATAGTATATTCTACAGCCATCAATTGTAATGACAACATAAATAGTACAACATAAATAGTAACAAAACAGTGACAGTGTCTCAACTGCCAGTTATCACAGCTTGCACTATGCGCTGGATGGAAGATTGCGTATTGCATTGAGTTGTGTATTGCAGGAAAACCATTGTGGTATTTCTAAATGGTCTGTTTGAGGCAAAATGGGCAACCAAGGACACTAAATTCTACTCCATTTGTCAAATAGAAAGAAAATAACCCTTTGCAACAATCATTATGATTGAGTGTTTATAAATGTGTAAAATTTTCATAATTTGATGCCAAGGTTCTAGAGAACAAATGCAAAGCAAGTGGGAGGGTTAGAATTAATTGCACTGCATTTTACAGCAGTTAATTGTCATGACAACGTAAATAATGATCTATTATAGTACAGTCAGTCATGCTATACATCGTCATAAACTGAATTCAACGGCCCACTCAAATTACATGTGATAGTTATCTCCTGGCAGCAAGCTTTCCTAAAACAAGGTAAAAAAAAAAATTTTGAAATTCCTGCCGAAGCGCTTCACATCCAATGTCCCATTAAACACAGTACTGCCTTCACCAAAGTAATCGGGTGTAGCGAGATATTGCAACCAGAAGTGATATAAAAGAACTTTCAGCAACAAGAATGCTTAAATTACCATTAGCTCAGTGTTTGCGATCTCTTCCTTGCCAATAGTGCAAAAAATGGCAGAGTAAGTCGTGTCTCCTAATGAGGTCGCCACGTCGCAAAGCAGGAATAGTGGTGAGCTGGTCATTGAAGAAAATTTGTCGACGTTTCTCTGAAGGTCACCTGAATGCAACACTTACGAAACCTTACGGGAATGTGCCTAAGCCATGCTTCTTTTATTTTTGGCTTTTTCAGATGTCCGTATAAAGAAGCCGCTGATACGTAAGGCCTAGTGTTCGCGGGTCTTGCCCAAATGCATGTTGTTAATAAAATGTTCGGGGCTGCTAACAGTCCGTTGTCGTCACTTTCTAGTTCTGCTTGTCTTTGTGTGATGTGTTCGTTGCTCCGCGAAGCCGTTGCTTCAGACTTCGTCTAGACAGACTGTGTTGAAATGTTATCCATTTGTGCCATGCCGAGCACTTTGGCGATAGAAGTGTTGTGCCTAGGGAAATTACAGTCGAGGCAAATCTTGAAGGAAACGCTTAACTGGTAACGACAGAAACATTTCCTCAACTCTGGTAAGAAAAATGTGGCAGATGTGAAGCATCGGCGAAATTTCTGCATACACAAAAGTAGTTGGCAGTTTTTCATGTTAGAGTCAAGCCTCAATGTAGTGAACCTGAATTTAATGAAGTCGGCAATGTAACTACTATTGTTAAGGGGGGACACTGCTCTTAAAATTTTTTTTCTAATTTCTTGATCGATTTTGATGATACTTGGTGAGTTTATGTATATTCATGCGCCGATTTCAAATATGCAACTATTTTTTTTAGTATAACCAGTACTTAAAATACAAAATATTTCGTGTGCCTTTTGGGGAGGAAGATCTTTTTTTAACAGAGAGAGTTACAAAGCAAATAAGCGTATCGCAATAACCTGTCAACAGAACTGAGTTCAATGCAACAAAAATGGATGTTCTAAGCCCATTAGAACAAAAGTTACAGCATGTTGAACATTCGCAAAGGAAGTTGCAGCTTAAAATTGACGCACTCGTGAATGTTCAACATATTGTAACTTTTGTTGTAATGGGCTTAGAACATCCATTTTTGTTGCATTGCACTCAGTTCTGATTACAGGTTATTGTGATACGCTTATTTACTTTGTAACTCTCTTTGTTGAAAAAAAATCTGCCTCCCCAAAAGGCACATGAAATATTTTGTATTTTAAGCACTACTGGTTATACTATAAAAATAACTGCATATTTGAAATGAGTGCACAATTATACATAAACTCACTAAGTATCATCAAAATCGATCAAGAAATTAGAAAAAAAAATGTTGAGAGCAGTGTCCCCCCTTAAGACGTACCGATGGACTAGTTGGTCAATCATGATTATATTCTTAATATCAGAAAAGAAGACAGAAAACATAAGCACAAAAAAAAATGCAGAGCTTACTTTTTTAGTTATTCTTATGTTTCTGATGCATGCTGCCATAAGCTATTATGCCCTGCAAAAGATGAGGGCCTGTATTTGTGGGAACGTAAGGTCCAAAGGATGTCCCCATGAGGAGCATTCAACATTGTGCCTTAAAAATGTGCTTGTGAATTGGGATGTGTTTGATGGGAAAGTAGAGCTGTCCTGTTATGCTTAACGATGAAGTGAATGTTTTGGTTGCTCCTTGCTCAAGGGTTCATCCCCTTTTGCAAAATTGTGGCCACCATTTTTTTCTACGAAAAGAAAAAGTAATTGTCATTCATTCGTTCGTAGCCACAAAGCTAAAAAGTAAATCCGCACAAATTTCACAGAAGGGAAGCTTCCTAGTTGGCATTCTTGCTGGCTTCCTAGATGGCTTTCTAGTTGACAAAAAAATTTGCCCTGGGGTGCTATTTTTGGACACTGTCGGATTCTGCCATCTTGTCAGCTCCTGATTGGCATTGAGTGCTGCTATAGCCTTCCTGACTGGCTTAAAATACTGCCTGTAGGGAATTCAACAATATGGCAGAGTTTAACGGTGTCTAAGATAACACCCCTGGTACGGGTTTTGAAAGAGCAACTACCCCAGAAAGGCGTTGGTCCTGGGTTTTAATCCGGGCTCAGGACAAGATTTTTTTCATTTAGGAAGCCTTTTTTCTGTGAAATTCGTATACATTTCTTTAGCAGCGTCGTGCTTACGAACGGATAGATCGCAATTTTTTCTTCCGTGAACCTTTCTCCACTTTGTGGGTTTCTGCAGAACCGATGTACCATTTCTCGAGTGACATTCTTTTTCTTTGTTGCATCGTTCGCTGTCTGCAGAGTCAAAGTGCCGCAGGCTTTGAAGAAGGCGACGACAGCATTGTACCCAGCACTCCGACTCTCTTTGTGCCCCGAAGGACCGACGGCTTCGCCGAGGCTGTCGGGTATGTTGACGATGTGGAGATTTGCTGTTTGCCTCGAAAGGCCAGCTGTGACGAAATTTCAGTTTAGCCTAATTTCTTACGAGGGAGCAGTTTGGGCCACTGAAGCACCTTGGGGGTAATCACGCTTTTTTAACGTACAGAAACTGACTGAATATACCACAAACACAGAGTGCAGACGAACAACTGTTTTATTTCCAGGCGTTTCAGTCACATATATACACATAAGCCCTTGTTAGTCTGCACTCTGTGTTTGTGGTGTATTCAGTCAGTTACTGCACGTTAATAAAGCGCGATTACCCCCAAGATGTAAAACCAACTAGCCCCTATAGCTGCTGTTATTATTTCTAAGCAGTTAACGTTTGGTTATTTCTATGCAGCTCTCCTCATGTGCCCCATGGAGGCTTCGTGTTCGGCACTGCGTCTGAGGGGTCTTCGGCACCCGAGCCATCGGGTCTGTCGCAACTCGCATCTCAGGAAGGTATGCCATGTTTGCACTTTCCACCATTTCACATGTTGCCATCAAAGACTGTTAAAACACCCGAATCATTACATATTTTCGTGTTTTTAGTTCTTTTTGGTCTTTTTTCTTTTGATCTGGTGACATCGTATTCCTTTTCTTTCTTTACTGCTCTTGTTTTCCAACCAATGTTGTATATATAGCTGCAGGCAGCACTATTGAGGCCTAGGTTTTTTTATAACAGATGTTCCAGGAAACTCACCCTATAATGCTTGTGCATTGAAAAGTTATGTTAAATAATAATAATAATAATAATAATAATAATAATAATAATAATAATAATGCACATGGTTATTACTTGCAGGTGTGGGAGTCGACGACACCCGAATGGACCTGTCCCACTTTGAGGAAGGGGGTGGCCGCAGCGTGCCATCAACGCCGCTGCAGATGTCTCCACCCGGTGAGCATTCGTGTAAATCACACTTAAAAATTTGGGTGCAGAAATTTACATATCAAGAACGCTAAAGCGTAGGCGTACATAGTACACTAATGGTGTCCTGTGTCATAGTGTGTTTGTGTGTGCGCATTTGGTTTGAGTCCTTTTCTCTTTGCACAAATTTAAGCATGTACAACATCTAGCCTGTTATCAAATTTTGCTGAATGTAAAACGCAATGTTCTTTTTGTATTTGCTGTGGCTGGGAGTTAACTTGACCACCACAAAGCAGGTTTGCAGCCGAACATGACACGTAGAAATGTTTTAAGATGACAGTATAATAATGCTCATTCACCCATCCCTACATGGCTGAATAAACCAAACTTTGCTTGTCTGCTGCACAGAATCACGAGACGCCTCGCTGTTCCAAGGTGATGCAAGTGTGGTCGAGGAACCGCCCGAGGAGGCGCCTGAGGAAGCGGCAGCCTCCCAGGAGGAGGAGGAGGAGGTTGGACCGCTTGTCGTACGCAGCCCACCCACTGTGCTGGTCACCGAGGCTCCAGAGTCCACCGAAGGGTACGTGATCGACGTTATACCAAAGTGGCTGCTCTGCGTAACCTGCTATGTCACCATGAAAAGAATGGTATAGTTGCACAAAGGGGCACTTTTCCAAGTAATCGTCGAATGCCTTCTCTGAAAGAGCTTATTGGCTTACGAATAGACTGCTGCAAAATTTTGTAGAATTCGTCAAGTACGATAGGAGTCACAGGGATTTGTCGCATGCTTCAAGCGCGTTCTCTCTTGTCCTGTACCAGCGAGCATGCTAAAAGCTACGCAGGGAGAGGGATGCAAAGGGGAAAGAAAATGCGTCCTTTCGTCAGAGCGCGTATGACCTTGAGTACTTTATTTTTTTTTCTTCAGGCACGTGGCTTACTTTCAGTGTGATCAAGAGCTGTACTTTGCATCATGCTGTATGCTATGCTGTGCTTTGCATCATGGACTCTGTCGTCACATTGTGTAATAGCATGTCTTTTGTAGTACAGTCGCCGACCGTTTATTCGGGCACCTCTGCGGCACCGCCACTCGTCCCATTGAAGTAATGTAAACTCACAACCGAATATTCGGACATCCCACAGTGCACCGTTCGATTTTTCGGACTTCAGCTGGCTGATCGAGTGCCATGACAAGCTGTCAGCAATGTTTACAATATTTTTGCTAAGTTGCCAGCACTGATACGTTGCACTGGCTATAGCTGGAGATCGTGCCGGTGTCAAAATCCATGCAGAAATTACCAATCTTGAAGGCTATGTTTGTTGGCTACACGTAACAGTGGCCTTTTGACTTTAGCCAGTCAACCATTGAATGGCTACCACTGCCAAACAGCAGGCCAAGCCAAGCCAAGATCGGAATCAGCTCGGTGCGGCGTTTGAGGGGAATGACATCGCGTGCGAGTACGACGCATGTCCTAACTCGGACAAAGAGAGTATGACAACACGAGCCCTGCAACATCAACTAGCTCACCGTCGTTCCCTTTTGGCGCTTGAAAGTTTGCGTTGTCAGATGTTTCCGTAGCTAGGCCTGATCTGCTTCTTGAGCTTTCTGTCTCGCTCTTTTGTTTTTTGCTTGACATGCGAAGCCTGATCCGCTGAAGCCGCCCATTCCATGTGCCCCGTTGGAACTAAAGTAACGCGGCTACTACATGGCCTTCACGATGGCGAAAAAAGTTGCGATTATTCGCCAGGTAGAAGGTGGCCGACCTCAATCCGAAGTTTCTTGGGAGTTTTCGTGGAGTTGGGGGGCGCTGAGATCATTCGTCAGCTATTTAACCAGCGCATGTGGACAGTAGCTGCTGTAATGACGAGACGCACCTCCCACACCACAGCCATCAAATGCAGATTTAGCGTGGCCATTGCAGTGCTATTCCCAACCCACAGGAGTGGCCAAACATCGGTTGAAATACAGGCCGATTTGGTGCATGGGTGTACAGACGTGCATTGACAAGTTTTTTTCCAGCCACTGGACCAGGAAAGGTGCTTTTTTCCGGTGAATTCTTTTTTTCGAACTCCCGATTATTCTGACTTTTCAGCAATTCCCGCCAAGTACGAATAAACGGTCGGTGACTGTAATGTTGTTGCAGCGTAACTGGTGCTAATGGCTTTTGCTTGTGCACTCAAACCTCGATATAGCCAACACATATATAACGAATTATCGGCTATAACGAAGTAAATGAAAAATTGTCCTGTCATAGATACAGTGTTATGAATGCATGGTTATAACGAATTTTCGGATATAACGAAGTTCTTTTTGTATCACATGTGGCTTTGTTATAATGAGGCTATAATGTAGAAAAAAGGCTTTTTGCATACGTTCATCCTAGCTCCATGACTTTGTTGCTTTGATAACATTGCGTCATCCCTGCGATCTCTAGGCCTTCGTCTGCTGTTGCCGTGCCCCCAATTGTGGAGGAACCTACGGAACCGGAAGAGTCACCGGCAAAGGCGGAACAGGCAGTCGTTTCACCACCGCCCACTATCGTCGTCTCTCCTGTGCCTATTCTTGAAGGTAGGAAAAAAATTTACCCTTCTTTCGTTCCTTCATAGCAAGGGCCTTTGAATTTTGAATTCGATGCACGTGTTTACTTTAAATGCTAAAAGTTATCGGAGGTGGTTTAGGGGCCCTTTCATTCCTTCGGTTGGCATGCGGGGGTTATTGGTCAGCTGCTGCCTCATGCAGAGGTCCCGTGCCATATGACGCCCTCTGATAAAAAGGAGTGTTCAGCACTCTCGCCACCTTGGCTACGAGTGGCACTGGCTAACACTCCTAGGGATTGCACATACAGAAATAACCGACAAAGTGGCTGGGGAAGCGTCTTCCGTTGTAGCACAATTGGTAGAGCATCGGATGTGTAACTCAAAGGTTGTGGGTTCAAGTCCCACCGATGGAGAAGGTGATTTTTCATCAACTTTAATTGATTTCAATTTATGTCGTAATTACCACACTACACTTGAAGACAACAGTTAACGTCACCAATGCTTTCCTTTGCCTAGTTGTCTTTTGGATTCATTTGTTTGTGTCTAAGAAAGAAAAGCGCCCATCTAAAGAAAAAAAGATCCATTCTGTAGTTCTTTAATAAATACGACATGAAGGGGATGTTTCAAGTTTCTCAAATGAATCTGTGTGGGAGTGGACCCCACAAGCACTTACAGTAAAACCTCGATAATTTGAACTCAGATATTTCGAAATCTCTCTTAATTTGAAGAATTTCTGCGGTCCCGTATTTTCTGATGCAAGTTTGACTGGATAATTTGAAGTGGCGGCCTGCACTTTTTGAAGTGCAGGCCGGTTTCATTGAAGATTTTAGGTGCTATGCAGCAATTCCCGATACCGATTTCGCCGCAAACCCGGCAATACGACGATCCTGTGGAGCCACACGGCAATTCCAGATAGTGATGTTAATTATTTAAGGGTGAAGCGCCCCAGCCTCGTTGCTGCCAAGGCAAAAAAAAAACTACAGTCCATAGTACGCTTCGCGCCCTGCTGAAATGCGTCCTTGCTGGGAGAAGGCGTGCTTCATTGCAACACAGTACTCAGATGCAGGCAGCGTGTGTGCTCACGGGTCACGTGGTCCCAGTGACTTCAATTTAATGAGCTTTTAATGTACTTCGTGTTGTTCACTTCTGCACATTACAGCAAATGTACATCTTATCACTGATCATCATGTCAAAAATGATGTTTTCTTTGGAGCCCATTTTCTGAACTGGCGAATATATCTTTTGGCGGCTTTCATGTGCTGATCACTGTGAAACATATTCCACTGTGCTAGAGCAAAATTCTTGTTTACGCCAACGCAATAAGCTAAAAAAAGACTGTGACTACAGTCTCCCTGTCAGGGTTATCTGTCATCACATTCTGGGCTTGCCTCTAAGTTCGGGTTTGCAGTCGCTATTATCAAACTTTGCTGTGGCTTAATTTTTCGCACTGCAACGCGATGGTGTTTACTGTGTTTTGTGGACATGTGTGGTCATCTCCTGTCCTCCTCAGTGACACCAGAGGAAAGAGAGGAGCTGCTTTCATTGGAAGGCGAAACGACCGATACTGGAGCTGACGTGGGATCTGAGGCGCAGGCCTCGGAGGAGCCGGCACCGTCGGGTGAGTTTTCAGGCGAAAGTCCTAAAGTGCAAGGTCTCAACGTATATCAGTGAGAACTAACAGACAATAATGCCAAGGAAAGTACAGTAAAAGCTCGTTAATTCGACACCCGTTAATTCGGAAATTCGGATAATTCGGACGGCTCTATTGGTCCTGGCCGAAGTGCATGTTAATCTATGGGACCAAACCTTCGTTAATTCGTCAGAATAGGGCTCCGCACCGCTTAATTCGGACAAATGTTGACGGCTGCCGCTACACAAAAGTGTGGTAAGGCAGCGCTGGCACCATTGGAGCGAAACCGAAACCTGAGTGACATCGCCATCGTCATCAACTAGTGGGGGCGATCGCAGCGTCACCGAACGTCGGCGTCTTTTTTCTTCGCTCCACTGCGCCTCTGACGCCATTTTCCCTTGTGTTGTGTCGGCACCGTCTCTTCTTGCGGAGTTCTCTTTTTTCCCCGTTGTGACCGTGTTTACATGTGAGGCCCGAGCATGCGGCAGTAGCTGACGATGGCATCGGCGAGGTGTCAGCCGAGTCCACCGACGATGACTGCCCGACCTTCGATGCTGTCCTTCCCTCAGATATGACCCTTCAGGACTACATCGCGATTGATGATTGTGTCGCCACGACTGGTCTCCTGCCCGATCAAGAAATTATTAATGATGTCGCGAAGTCATCGCACCTCACGGGAAGTCTCGGAGGCTCTTTTGATATTAGAGGACGTTTGCCTGAGCACTTCCGACAGTTTGCGCGCTGTTGGCCATTTGGAAGAGTTAAGAAAAATTGTAATGTCAGCCGGAATCTGCGCGAAAACGCAGACGACCATTGCAAAATACTTCAGCAAATAAAGGTATGCTTCTCCAACTTGATTTTAATGTTGTTTTTCCTGTTCATTCGTTAATTCGGCATTCGGTTAATTCGGACATTTTTTCCGGTCCCGTGAAATCCGAATTAACGAGCTTTTACTGTATAGGATATGTTATGCGTAATAATTGGGATGTGAAGAAAGTTAAAGTGGACGAAAAGATAACTTGGCGCCGGCAGGGACCGTCTTCCGTTGTAACCTGTTCTTTGCATAGTGGCATACGTTGCGACATCGCCACTCTTGGCACAAAAGGACACAGTACATGCTGTCGTGCAGATGAATACATATAAGTAGAACCCCGCTGTTACGTTCCTCACTGCTGCGTTTTCCCGGCTGTTACGTCGTTTTCCGCCGGTCCCGGCATAGCTCCCATAGGATACAATGTATTGGGAACCCCGCTGTTACGTCGTAACTGTCGGACCGTTCCCGTATGATACGTCGCGAAGTGCGCCCGGAGCCGACCGAGTGACTACCAAAGAGAGCGGCCATGGTGCATTTTCACGCAGCTTGGCCTTGTTTGACCGTAATATTAGCCGCATGAGAGGCACAAGCTAAAGTCCCTAGATTTTTCCCTGTTCTTTCTTAAGTACCGACAACCATTGAAGCGCCGGCGACGAATCTCATTGGCTAATGCTCGTTTTCGGCAGCCATGTTCTTCCTAACTCTTTTCCAGCACCTGGTGAAACGCGTCCCCCATTCACTAATGACAGGGGGTTGACGGGAGGAGAAAGGCGCGTTGCGGTAGCATATTGTCCGCTGAAAGGTGCGTGGCTAATGTACTTAGACGCACATGGCTTTGTAAATCTTCCAAGTTAGGAAGAAAATGGCGTCGGACGCCAGCTGCGCGTGAGAGAGGGCCGTGAAAGGAGGCAGTTGTCGGTACTTAAGTAAAAGCGAAAAATCTAGGGACTTTAGCACAAGCAACAGAATCTTTCAATTGATGCAAACAAAAGCATGGCCTTCGAGATTCAAATTGAGAAGATGGCGTCTATGACGTAACTGCTCGCGAAAGCAAGGCCTTCGAGATTGGCATTTACTATTGACAAAAGCATAGCCTCTGAGATTTGCATTGCACAAACATGGCGTGTATGACGTAATTGCTTGCGAAAGCAAGGCCTTCGAGATTGGCATTCACTTCTGCCATCGCGTTCGCGTAGACTCATCATCATCGTTATTTGTCGGAGAACGGGAGGAGTTCGAGCTGGTTGGAGCTTGCAGGGTCGTGCGTGCGGTTCGCGGTCGGACTCGCCGCGCCGGTCGTGATTGCGTGTGCTTAGTTCTTTCATGCCTACAGCTGTTGGTGTTAAAAAAATCACATACGTTGATTACATTTCTGTGGATAAGGCCGTCCTAAGCTCCGCGTTTCTATCCATCGACTAGATCGCGGCTGAGCGCGCCAATTTTCGTGCTGCTCGTAAGAATTGAAATAAAATTCTGTACCACTAAATATTTTGCCGTTTTTCCTGTTTTTCGGCTCTTACGTTTCCCATCTCTTACGTTTATTTCGTACGGTCCCTTCAAAAACGTATCAGCGGGGTTCTACTGTATTTATTACCAACCTTTACATAACGTTGAGCTCGCCAGCTGAACCTTAGAAATAACTGCAGTAACGTGACAAATAACTCAATAGTGCCAATATGACACACAAACAACGTAACACATGCTACATGCAACAAATGTGGTGTCGCCAACGTTCGACTCACCATGGGAGTCCGTGAGACTGAGCCACAGAATCATCCGCGCGGACGTTCTGTGAGAGACAACCGCCAGCTCGCGCTCCAAGCCCCAAAAAAGTAGGCTTGTGCAAGTAGTAAATTTTAGGTTCGAAGCGAATTCAAAGCAAATAGTGATCTGGTGGGATAACTTCAAATCGAATCCGAATAGTATATATCATATATTATAAAGAAACATTAGTGTATTTGTCATAACCCAACTAATGTGCACAATATTTTTTAAAATTGAAATAACTCATGTGCAAGTCATTCTTTTTGGTTCAAAGAGAAGTGGAAAGCACTTTCAATAGTAACAGGATTTTACTTTCGGTAGAATGCAAGTGATAACGTGTAAAATACGTTACGTTTTAAAATGTACTATACTTAGAGCACATAAGCCGGTACAACAAGCTATTAAACTTAAAAAATGATAAGAAATGATGAATCAGTGTGGGGGTAATTTTTCATTTAACCTTAAAGTGAGGCTTCGCGGCAGTGCGGATTTCGCCTGGAAAGGTGTATTCACGGTATAGCACCCCTCCACTGCAGTGAAATCACCTTTACAGGGGGTTAAATGCGGTTTATATATATCTACTCGTTCATTTCGAATACTTCGAAATTTAGAATAATTTAAGTTCGTTTTGAAGCGAATTCGAATACTGTAATATTTGTTGGAATATTCGAACTGCTCGAATATTCGCACAAGCCTATCAATTTTGAATTCCTACCAGCTCGCTCAAATTTCAGTTCTTGTTGACGTTCATTCATCGGGCATCATATGCAGGCGGAGATGGTTCCACGACGACGCCCTCCGGAGGGTCGTCGCAGCAACAACAGCAGTCAGCACAGCAGCAGTCAACGCAGCAAGCACCTCCGCAGCGGCGGCGCATCGTGTGGGAAGAGCCCGAGCCGGCCTCGAGCTCGGCAGCAGCAACGGTGACACCTCCACAAGGTGCCGCACAAGCTGCGGCAGCGCAGCAGCTGTCGCCGAGCCTCGCCCACTTCTCGTCGCCTCCGCCGGTGCACGCCGTGGCGGTACCAGCCTCCGCGGGCGGTGCCGCCCCAGCCATCACATCGCCACAGCAACCGCAGCAGCAGAAGAGCCCAAACGTGGTGCGCGGTCTGCGCGGCCGCCGCGTGCGGCTGCGAGGCCTGGTGCCTCAACGTCGCGGATCGGGCCCGCAGGCTCGCGGGGCGGGTCCACAGGGAAGGGGCCACCAGATACGACGTGCAGCGGGTCTCATGTGGAGCCCTAACTGGAGGGGAGGCGGACCTCGGAGCCGCGGACCGCACCAATTCTGAGCCGCAGGGGCGGCATTCGAGGCGGGGCCAAGTAGCTGCAGAACGGGAATGGAAGGGTATAGGTGCTGATTCTTTACAGAAATAGGGAGATGTATCTGTGAAATGTGTGCACAGCGATTGCCGACTGTGGGGTGGAGTCATGACGCTTCCAAGTGGGAAGTTCACGCACTTTTGCAGTGAGCTTAAGTGTAAGCCCAGCGTTGTTTTTCGTCAATACTTGTATAGTTTTTCATGTTCAGAAGTATTTTCTCTCTCTTGTTGAGGTGCGCTGATTGGAAAGGGAGTGGCAGGAAGTGTGGTTGGTGTGAAAGCGCCGTTGCGATGGCATTATTTCCCAGAAGTGCTGAATGAAAGAGCCGGTCTAATTGACATTGGATGCGCATGCCTGAAGAACAAACGAAATGAAGGACAACATTGCAGTTAACACGTTAATACTACGGTCCGTATCATTAGTTCTTCCTATAAACCTCACCACTCTCCGGCACTGAGTTTAACCTTCAATTCTTTTTTATAGACACCTTTTTCGGCATTTGATGGTTTAGTGCCTCCGAATTATGTGAAAGTAGGGTAGGCTCCTGCATAATATTGCTTTAGGAGTAGCTTGCTTGAACTTATCTTGAGTAAAATATCAAACAGCAACACACAGAAGGACAATGCGATGAAATTCATGCACTGCTTTGAATGGCAGCAGTGTTTTTAATTCACCGTGGCTACAGAACACATAAACACTCCGAGATTTCAACTTGGCTGTTGATTTGTTGTTGTAGCTATACGTAGTACTGTTATAAACAACATTTTATTTTGTGCACTTACTGCATCTCGATGCAAGTTTCTTAGTTTTGTAGACAGGGCAGGCTTTACAAATCTTGATGAGCTTGACATATAGCTGTCACCAAGCTTTTCTAAACTTTTATCCAGCCATGTTTTTTTGCGATGATCAGCAATGACTCGTTTGGCGAGTTTCGTTGGCACGTGCAACCAGTCATCTCTTGCACCAGTGCAAGTACTGAAACCTCGATATAACGAACACGGATATAACGAAATATCGGTTATAACGAAGTAAATGAAAAATAGTACTGCATTACATACAGTGTTAGGAATGTACGTTTATAACGAATTTTTGTATATAACGAAGTTAATTTTGTGTAAGATGTAACTTTGTTAAAGTAAGGTTTGAGTGTACTGTTTGAGTGTACATTGGAATTGTAACTTGATCCTGATAGGAATTGTGGATGCTAGCTCACTTGACTGGGTGCCTCAAGTTCTGGTATGTTTAGTAACGAAGAGATGATACCAATCTGTCTGAGCAACCTATCGCCTACTCCATACGTCGCAATTCATTTTCTGTACTGCATAGAGGCTCGTCCCCTCATCTATTCTGTTCCAAATTTCCGCACTGCTTTCCGAAAACACTGGAGCACTTCAGGCATGAAACATGGTGCTTCGTACCACGTCGAGCTCCCCATTTTCCCATCAAGTCACAGCAATGCCGGAATCTTCCGAAAGCAGCTAACTCACTTATTTCATAAGCTGAGAAAGTACCCAGGTGTAGCAATCTTAGCAGTGACTGGCACATCCTGTCTACTGCAGGTGTTAACCACATTTGTAAGTAGTTTACCTTGTCAACAGAACTGCGCTTCTCAGGGCAATGACATCGCAAAAGTTGTGGCCTCTTCGATGTGTAAATTTCATTATTCATTACTTAGTATTCAGTCTGTGCCCGTCTCGATTGGTTCTGAAAAGTATATATCTGCTGTTGCAGTAGCTTTTACGGATAGATATAAGAGAGCTTGTTTTTATTTGTTTCTTCAGTCTGTGTTCATGTTTCGTTGAGTGACTGAAAGATTTTTACTTTAGAAAGGGCAGGTGTCTTCTTACGTACGATAAGGGTGTGCCTTTGGAGCTGGCTGCCGCGGAAGTTCTCTGAAACGGTCAGCCAATGAGAACACAAGTTCTCAAAATACATTTTTTTTATTCTTATTCTTTTAAATGTACAGCACAAGAATTTGAGTTGCCTGTTGACCAGGTTTGTACTGGTTTTCACACGAGCTTGTTTCTTCATTACATGTCACAAGCACCAGAGGCAATTGATGTAACTTGAAGTATCGAGAACTGCTGTTTGTAATGTCGCGAGATCACTTTATGTACTTTGTGGTCAAGTGTGAGTTGGTTAGAAACGTAACAGCATAATGCTGTCATCACTTCCAAAACGTTGCATGCCTGATTTGTGTGTGCAGAGTGCAAGAAAAATTGAAAACATTAAAAAAAAGTTTTTGTCAGCCTTACTGGTTGTCTCTGTTTCGTTGTTTAGTTAAATAGTGATCTCATGCTTTAATTTAAAGGGCCCCTATCGGTGCCCTTGGGTTACACACTGGAAGTTGCAAGATGCTGTCAAGGGAGCTTTTCACCCAAAGAATTTTTCAAATCTGTTAATTGTTGGGCAGTTTAGAAGAAATTGAACTGTCCGACCTTGTCTCCTGGAAGTGAGCTTCGCTGCAACACCAGATACACCAGATTTTTTGCCAAAAAGGTAAGCCTTCGGAATTGTTTTAATTTCTCCATTTTTCATAGTTTCGACCCATTATTTAAAATTATTTTGGATGCATTTTCGACCAGAAAGATAAGCCTATAACCTTTGGAAATTTGTTATTTTTCAATTTTTAAAAGATTCATCGAAATTATTCCAAATCGGTTTTAGTTCATTATTCTCAAAAAAAGGCAAGCCTATAGCCTTTGGAAATTTATTTTTCAACTTTTGTAGATTAGTCGAAATTAATCAAGATAGGTTTTGAGAACTAAAAAAAAGGCAGTCGTATAGCCTTTGGAAATTTGTTATTTTACAATTTTTGGAAGATTCATAGCCATTATTCAAAATCGGTTTTAGCTCATTATTCTAAAAAAAGGCAAGCCTATAGCCTTCGGAAATTTGTTATTTTTCAATTTTTAAAAGATTAGTCGAAATGAATCAAAATTGGTTTTAGTTCATTCTAAAAAACTGGTATAGCCCTTGAAAACTAGTTATTTTTCAATTTTTAGAAGATTAGTCGAAATTAATCAATATCGGTTTTAGTTCATTATTCTAAAAAAAAAGGTAAGCCTATAAGCTGTGGAAATTTATTTTTCAATTATTATAAGATTTGTCGAAATTAATACAGGTTTTATAGCCTGAACTTTTGTCTGACGTCACACCTTGCAATGTGATGGGCCTTCAGCCCTGATGCATTTGCTTCACCGCAAAAGATGTCGAAAAAAAATTGCGGGCAGTTTGCCCTAAGTCGCGCAAAGCATGGCACACCGAAGCATGAACCCGTCGCCGCTCGTACTCCCCGTCGACCGACACGTACAGCTTCGAGATGCACGGCTTGCTCCTCGGGAGTACGCAGCCAGGCTATGCATTATAGAGCGGAGGTTGTGCGCGATGTCGGTGGGCGTGGCTTAGCTACTGCGCATGCGCTGCTTGCACAGGTGGTGCGGAATCTGGTCGCTAGAGGACGCGACGCGATGCTTCTTTCTAACTTGTTTTCTCTCTCTAATTATTTCTCTCTTTCCTTGATGTTCTCTCTTCCTTTCTCTCTATTTCTCTCTCATTCTTTCTGTGATAAGCTTTAGTCTCTCGCCTCCTCCTTTCCCTCCTCCTCACCATCACATTTCTCCTCCTCACGCTCACTTTTCTTTCCCACCCCCTTGCAACACTATACTATACAAGGCTATGCTACGCTCCCCTACCGTGCCTAGATAGCCGAGTGGTTAGAACGTTCGCCTTAAGGTCGAGGGTACGCGTGTTCGAATCCCGCCACACGAAGGGTATTTTTTGGCAAAAATTTTTCTCGTTATTTATATCTTTCTTTGTTTCTCTCTGTACTCGCTCGCTCTCAGGTAGCCGCACAGTGGCACATACCCATTAAGATGAGTTTTCTGCGATCGACTCACAAGGAAAGATTTGCTAAACAACTTCGATATTAAATGTTGAGGCCCTCTTCACCCATGATAAGGCTGAACTTTTGTCTGACGTCACACCTTCCAGCGATGGACCTTCTCTCCTTATATGACTCTTCCGAGATAAAGGTTGTAGTGATGCGTTTGCTTCCCCGCAACAGATGTCGAAAAGCAGTCGAAAAAGTTATGGTCCTTATCGCCCTTGATAAGGCTCAACTTTTGTCTGACGTCACACCTTGCAGCGATCGACCTGCCATGCAAAGCCATTCCGACCTAAAGCTTCCCCTGGTGCCTTTGCTTCCCCGCAATAGATGGCCAAAGCCAGTCGAAAAAGTTGAGGCCCTTATCACCCACGATAAGGCACAACGTTGACGTCACACCTTGCAGCGATGGGCTACTATGCGTTGCTTCCGACTCAAGGTTTCACGTTGGTTTCCGCGCAATAGATGGCCAAAGCCAGTCGAAAAAGTTGAGGCCCTTATCACCCACGATAAGGCACAACTTGTCTGACGTCACACCTTGCAGCGATGGGCCTACTATGCGTTGCTTCCGAGCTCAAGGTTTCCCTGATGCGTTGGTTTCCGCGCAATAGATGGCCAAAGCCAGTCGAAAAAGTTGAGGCCCTTATCACCCACGATAAGGCACAACTTTTGTCTGACGTCACACCTTGCAGCGATGGGCCTACTATGCGTTGCTTCCGAGCTCAAGGTTTCCCTGATGCGTTGGTTTCCGCGCAATAGATGGCCAAAGCCAGTCGAAAAAGTTGAGGCCCTTATCACCCACGATAAGGCACAACTTTTGTCTGACGTCACACCTTGCAGCGATGGGCCTACTATGCGTTGCTTCCGACTCAAGGTTTCCCTGATGCGTTGGCAATAGAAGTCGATTGAGGCCCTTATCACCCGATAAGGCGTCTGACGTCACACCTTGCAGCGATGGGCCTACTATGCGTTGCTTCCGTCAAGGTTTCCCTGATGCGTCAATAGATGTTTGAGGCCCTTATCACCCACGATAAGGCGTCTGACGTCACACCTTGCAGCGATGGGCCTACTATGCGTTGCTTCCGAGCTCAAGGTTTCCCTGAGCGTTGGTTTCCGCGCAATAGATGGCCAAAGCCAGTCGAAAAAGTTGAGGCCCTTATCACCCACGATAAGGCACAACTTTTGTCTGACGTCACACCTTGCAGCGATGGGCCTACTATGCGTTGCTTCCGAGCTCAAGGTTTCCCTGATGCGTTGGTTTCCGCGCAATAGATGGCCAAAGCCAGTCGAAAAAGTTGAGGCCCTTATCACCCACGATAAGGCACAACTTTTGTCTGACGTCACACCTTGCAGCGATGGGCCTACTATGCGTTGCTTCCGAGCTCAAGGTTTCCCTGATGCGTTGGTTTCCGCGCAATAGATGGCCAAAGCCAGTCGAAAAAGTTGAGGCCCTTATCACCCACGATAAGGCACAACTTTTGTCTGACGTCACACCTTGCAGCGATGGGCCTACTATGCGTTGCTTCCGAGCTCAAGGTTTCCCTGATGCGTTGGTTTCCGCGCAATAGATGGCCAAAGCCAGTCGAAAAAGTTGAGGCCCTTATCACCCACGATAAGGCACAACTTTTGTCTGACGTCACACCTTGCAGCGATGGGCCTACTATGCGTTGCTTCCGAGCTCAAGGTTTCCCTGATGCGTTAGTTTCCCTGCAATAGATGCCCAAAACCAGTCGAGAAAGTTGAGGCCCTTATCACCAACGATAAGGCACAACTTTTGTCTGACGTCACACCTTGCAGCGATGGGCCTACTATGCGTTGCTTCCGAACTCAAGGTTTCCCTGATGCGTTAGTTTCCCTGCAATAGATGCCCAAACCAGTCGAGAAAGTTGAGGCCCTTATCACCAACGATAAGGCACAACTTTTGTCTGACGTCACACCTTGCAGCGATGGGCCTACTATGCGTTGCTTCCGAGCTCAAGGTTCCCTGATGCGTTGGTTTCCGCGCAATAGATGGCCAAAGCCAGTCGAAAAAGTTGAGGCCCTTATCACCCACGATAAGGCACAACTTTTGTCTGACGTCACACCTTGCAGCGATGGGCCTACTATGCGTTGCTTCCGAGCTCAAGGTTTCCCTGATGCGTTGGTTTCCTGCAATAGATGGCCAAAGCCAGTCGAAAAAGTTGAGGCCCTTATCACCCACGATAAGGCACAACTTTTGTCTGACGTCACACCTTGCAGCGATGGGCCTACTATGCGTTGCTTCCGAGCTCAAGGTTTCCCTGATGCGTTGGTTTCCGCGCAATAGATGCCAAAGCCAGTCGAAAAAGTTGAGGCCCTTATCACCCACGATAAGGCACAACTTTTGTCTGACGTCACACCTTGCAGCGATGGGCCTACTATGCGTTGCTTCCGAGCTCAAGGTTTCCCTGATGCGTTGGTTTCCGCGCAATAGATGGCCAAAGCCAGTCGAAAAAGTTGAGGCCCTTATCACCCACGATAAGGCACAACTTTTGTCTGACGTCACACCTTGCAGCGATGGGCCTACTATGCGTTGCTTCCGAACTCAAGGTTCCCTGATGCGTTAGTTTCCCTGCAATAGATGCCCAAAACCAGTCGAGAAAGTTGAGGCCCTTATCACCAACGATAAGGCACAACTTTTGTCTGACGTCACACCTTGCAGCGATGGGCCTAATGCGTTGCTTCCGACTCTTTCCCTGATGCGTTTTTTCCTGCAATAGATGCCCAGAACCAGTCGAGAAAGTTGAGGCCCTTATCACCCACGATAAGGCTCAACTTTTGTCTGACGTCACACCTTGCAGCGCCTACTATGCGTTGCTTCCGAGCTCAAGGTTTCCCTGATGCGTTAGTTTCCCTGCAATAGATGCCGATGGGCCTAAAGCTCAAGGTTTCCCTGAGCGTTGGTTTCCGCGCAATAGATGGCCAAAGCCAGTCGAAAAAGTTGAGGCCCTTATCACCCACGATAAGGCACAACTTTTGTCTGACGTCACACCTTGCAGCGATGGGCCTACTATGCGTTGCTTCCGAACTCAAGGTTTGAGGCCCTGATGCGTTGGTTTCCCTGCAATAGATGCCAAAACCAGTCGAGAAAGTTGAGGCCCTTATCACCCGATAAGGCGACGTCAACCTTGCAGCGATGGGCCTACTATGCGTTGCTTCCGAGCTCAAGGTTTCCCTGATGCGTTGGTTTCCGCGCACACCAGTCGCCCTTATCACCCACGATAAGGCACAACTTTTGTCTGACGTCACACCTTGCAGCGATGGGCCTACTATGCGTTGCTTCCGATGGTTTCCCTGATGCGTTGGTTTCCGCGCAATAGATGGCAAAGCCAGTCGAAAAAGTTGAGGCCCTTATCACCCACGATAAGGCACAACTTTTGTCTGACGTCCACCTTGAGCGATGGGCCTACTATGCGTTGCTTCCGAGCTCAAGGTTTCCCTGATGCGTTGGTTTCCGCGCAATAGATGGCCAAAGCCAGTCGAAAAAGTTGAGGCCCTTATCACCCACGATAAGGCACAACTTTTGTCTGACGTCAAAGCGATGGGCCTACTATGCGTTGCTTCCGAGCTCAAGGTTTCCCTGATGCGTTGGTTTCCGCGCAATAGATGGCCAAAGCCAGTCGAAAAAGTTGAGGCCCTTATCACCCACGATAAGGCACAACTTTTGTCTGACGTCACACCTTGCAGCGATGGGCCTCTATGCGTTGCTTCCGAACTCAAGGTTTCCCTGATGCGTTAGTTTCCTGCAATAGATGCAAAACCAGTCGAGAAAGTTGAGGCGATAAGGCACAACTTTTGTCCGTCACACTTGCAAAGCGTTGCTTCCGAACTCAAGGTTTCCCTGATGCGTTAGTTTCCCTGCAATAGATGCCCAAAACCAGTCGAGAAAGTTGAGGCCCTTATCACCAACGATAAGGCACAACTTTTGTCTGACGTCACACCTTGCAGCGATGGGCCTCTGTGCGTTGCTTCCGAGCTCAAGGTTTCCCTGATGCGTTGGTTTCCGCGCAATAGATGGCCAAAGCCAGTCGAAAAAGTTGAGGCCCTTATCACCCACGATAAGGCACAACTTTTGTCTGAACACCTTGCAGCGATGGGCCTACTATGCGTTGCTTCCGAGCTCAAGGTTTCCCTGATGCGTTGGTTTCCGCGCAATAGATGGCCAAAGCCAGTCGAGAAAGTTGAGGCCCTTATCACCCACGATAAGGCACAACTTTTGTCTGACGTCACACCTTGCAGCGATGGGCCTGTCTTCCGAACTCAAGGTTTCATGCGTTAGTTTCCCTGCAATAGATGCCCAAAACCAGTCGAGAAAGTCCGATAAGGCTCAACTTTTGTCTGACGTCACACCTTGCAGCGATGGGCCTACTATGCGTTGCTTCCGAGCTCAAGGTTTCCCTGATGCGTTAGTTTCCCTGCAATAGATGGTCGCCCTTATCACCCACGATATTTTGTCTGACGTCACACCTTGCAGCGATGGGCCTACTATGCGTTGCTTCCGAACTCAAGGTTTCCCTGATGCGTTGGTTTCCCTGCAATAGATGCCCAAAACCAGTCGAGAAAGTTGAGGCCCTTATCACCCACGATAAGGCACAACTTTTGTCTGACGTCACACCTCGCAGCGATGGGCCAACCTATGCGTTGCTCCGAGCTTAAGGTTCCCTGATGCGTTGGTTTCCCTGCAATAGATGCCCAAAACCAGTCGAGAAAGTTGAGGCCCTTATCACCCACGATAAGGCACAACTTTTGTCTGACGTCACACCTCGCAGCGATCGGCCTGCCATGCAAAGCATTCCGACCTAAAGCTTCCCCTGGTGCTTTTGCTTCCCCGCAATAGATGCCTAAAGCCAGTCGAAAAAGTTGAGGCCCTTATCACCCACGATAAGGCTCAACTTTTGTCTGACGTCACACCTTGCAGCGATCGACCTGTCATGCAATGCCCTTCCGAGCTAAAGCTTCCCCTGGTGCTAAGGGGAGATAAGGGCATCAACTATTTCGACTGCTTTTCGGCGTGAATTTCGGTAAAGGAGGCGCATCAGGGCAACCCTTTGCACAAAACGCTTCTATTGGAACACACTAAGCATGCATGCCTAACCGAAAACATCAAGGAAAGAGGTATCATCATGGCTTGATTAAAGGGACTGTGCTTGTTTTCTCATACATTCATTATCGTAAGGACACTCAGGGACTCGGAACAGAACCCTGCGAGGCTGCAGAACGTCGAACATCGATTCGAGACGGCAGTAGGTGGCGTAGCCTGGGGAGGGAGCACTACCCCCCCCCATTATCAAATTCGAAAATTTTAAATTGCCATGTGTACATGTGCACCCAAACATACAAACGAGCGCACGAACAGACGTCAACGGTGGTGAACCCGGCTTATTGCGATAGCAATTATATGGACAGTCTCGGCTGGAAAATGTCCGTCCCCGTCGCCGTCATTCACCGTATATGTATAAGTATGTATATATATATAGAAAAGCCATAAAGAAAAATAATTATGAAATTCTTTCCGACGCGCGGAATCGAACGGGCGACCTCTCGATTTGCAGCCCGCCGCATTAGACGTTAGGCCACGACAGCACCGTCTTTCAGCCTGCTAACGGCGCGCTATTAAGTGCGAATGCACTTTATAAGCGACCCTGAATCCGCCGTCCCATAGCAACGGCGCGAGGAAAGGAGAGGAGCGTCTGTAGCAACGGCGCAGCGACGTCACACCCCACGTGACTGCGCGCGCTCCGCCTCCTCACCGCGGTTTGCGCGGGCGCGCGCCGGCTCCGCACCGCTCTTCTATGTGGCATTGGGTGCAGTGCTTCGCCGCTCCTACTCTCGCCGTTCGCTCTCTCTCCTCCCTCTGCCCCACTCTCCCGTCCGCTGGCTGGGCGCCTCTCGAAATGTGTGCTCGAGACGCCGCTGTGAAACGCCAACGGCGACCACAAGGCTGAGATTATGGCCGTCAGGTACAATGACAACACAAACAGGTGCTGATGAATGTGTAAATAAATGGTTACGGTACAAATCCTCGTCTCGTCATTAATTTACGCCATTAAAATTACTGCGCCGTGTACTCTCGGCGCAAGAAATGCATTCGCATTTCCTCACGATTCCCTTCGGGGAGGTGGGTGCATTTTTTTTATATACACCACGTAATTCAGCATGCTTTCTTAGTGGCTACATAGATGGCGCGACGTGCGCGCGCCGCTCCTGCGATCGCCGTTGCTCTTCGCTCTACAGGGCGTGGTCGCTTTCGTGCGCTTATCTCGAGGAAAGAAGGGGTGGCCGGTGGGGTGCTTCGCTTCGCTCGCTGCAGCGGCCGCGTTTGCGAAAGGAGCGCGCTGTTCAAACAGAAATAAGTAACAACTGTGACAATTAGTTCGCGCTCGTCTTGTGTGTACCTGTTCGTTCGTTTCGTGCGTCCTGCTTTATGTTTGAGCAGTGCGCTTCAAAGTGTCGAGCTGTGACGCATTAGTTCGCGCTCGTCCTGTGTGCGTTCTTTTCGTGCGTCCTTTGGGCTCGAGCGACGCGCTGGCAATTTCGAGCTGCTTTCCATTCTTCGCGTTACATTACAATTTATTGCTATCGCATTCATTGCTTCGCCGTTGCGGCGAAACTGTGACTTTTTCTGGCAAAACTGACCAAGCGTGTGCACCAAACTAGAAACCCCAAAAAAGTAAACATGGATGGGTTAAATTTACTTCAATAAAGGAAGTGTGATCATAATCACATAAGCATATTTCGCTGAGGACATCCAGGTAAGGTTTGTCGTTTTAGTGCGTAGTATGCTGTTCATGGCGTGAGCAAAAGACGTCAATGGGCCAATCACATTTTTAACGTGCCGTAAGCATTTCTACGCTGGCTGAATGACAGGATTGTACCTGTCCGTCCGCCTCTGCCACGCAACACAAATCCACGTTAAGGAATTAAAAAAAAAAACTATATATTTGCGGTGTTCAGTTTCGATCGTAAGACCTCTTGTTCGGAAGGCGAGTGCCCTACCCACTGGGCTAAACAACAACGCTTGCAGAGCGCGAATGCATCTGAACCATATGAATGCGTTCAACCGCGCGATTAAAAAAAATAATAAAATAAATGCAGAACACTTTCTATAACGGCACTGTTGAAATGTTTCGTGTTGGTGAAATAAAAGGCCGCCCTATGACAATATATATAAAACCCAGACAGAAGATTGCACACATAAGGAGAATTCCGACATTTAGATAATAACACGCGTTTCGATGGTCGCGGGTGCGAGTCCCATGGGGTCGTTCCGGGCACTGGCAAACGCCCAGAAAGAAATTGAAAGGCGCTTCGCCGATAAATACCGAAAACACAGTTCAGGGAAAGCCGCAACTAAATTTTCTTACGGCAAAACAACATTTGCGCATCAGTCACTTACATAACTCCTAAAGGTAATTCTGCATTGATTTCTTAACCATAGTAAAATATTTTCTTTTTCCACTGGTATCGACACTCCTATAACCAATACAGACGTTTAGATTTTTATAGGACTAGCCAACCATTTAAACGATCGGAAAATGATGTGTCGAAACCGAAATGGGTAGCTGCTCGATGTATTACCTATGATGACGTCACAGGTTAGCCCGCTGTAATGTAAACGCAATACGAGTGCCAGGAAGGCGAAGTGGACCATGTCATCAGACGGCACGGGGAGCTTTGCCTCAGGAATATCTGTTGACCCAATAATAATAAATAAACAATCGTAGGCAATCATAATTAACGCTTAACTTCGGTGCTTCAGCAACGTGTTAAATGCCCGCTAACTTATTTCTGGCTCAGGAACTCATCCCAGTAAACAAACGATACCACCTGAATACGCTGCCACGTGCCACGTGACCGGCGCCATGAACAGACTAGCTGGGATGCTGTCAGGCAAAGCTCACAGGTATACCTTGTGCAGTGCACTAAGACGACTCGAAGGCGACTGCCATCCGGTGTGGCTACTTCACCGTTCACCCTATATCGACGTGCAACGTTGACTAATTAATGCAAACTAATTAACCAAATTAATCATAACTAATGTGTTTTTCTATTTAGCTTTTGTCAATCACTAATTAGGTCTCTACTCAGCTTGCTTCGATTATATATCATTATATATATGCCCAGTCATGATGTCACTCCCTTTCGCATGGCTCCGCTTCTCTGGACGTCCCGTGCTTTTTTTTTCTGTTTTTTTGGTCCCCTTCCCTTCTCACATGGCAGCTTTTCATGCGTGGCCACATTCAAGGGCGTCCGCAGAACTTTTTGCAGGCGTTGCATACGCAAGTGGGGGGGGGGGGGGGGCATTCAGCCCTGGCAGCCTTTCTTTTACTGCCGTGACATGACAGGCAAGATTAGTCAGTAGTTTGTAACGCGCGAAATTGAATGGCAAACCCGAAGGCCAGTACCTGAGTGTGCTAATCAAGCTATCTAGCTTATCGCAACTCCATAGAAAAATATTATCCGCAATTCCAAGGGGGGGCAGCCGCCCCCCCTTGCACCCCCCTCCGGACGCCCATGGCCACATTGTCGTTTCCCGGGATTTACTTTCAGCCGTCATAGCAAAAAAAAAAAAAACGCACTTGATATGTCACCGCAGTGAGACGTTTCCTGTAATTAGGAAAGTAATTATCGAGTCAGATTGCAGTAATTTGCTGGACGCAATTGATTTGTTTGTTTTTTTACTGTTAGCTACTCGGCTAAAAGGGAAAGAACCTCCCACCACTACTCCCACTGAATGTCCTGACCCACCTCCGAGGACATTCGGACGTCTCCCCTATTCACCCCAATAAATGAATTTTCATTTCTATAAAAACCCCATGACACGGACTTGATACACTCGGGAAGTGTATGCGTCGGCAAAATGCGAAGCTGGCGGCTGAATGACGCGGCCGTCAACTTTGATAAAGTTGGCAAGCTACAGTTGACGTGAATACTTCATTATTCCCAGGAGCAGGCTAACTGCGGTTAAAACGTCATTAGAGCCTGTAGCTGCTATGTTTATTAAAAAAAAATGAGTGATGAGTATCCACACTTACCTTTTCTAACTGATAACAATAGTTTTTTTTTTTGTTGGTAACACTGTAAAACCGCAGCGGACTCGGCAGGTCTTCACTGCAGCAGTTGAACAGTATAGCTATTGCCACTGCGTGCTGTACTGAAGAACTTTGATTCCACTGAAGAACTACGATGTCAAATTTGCGTGCGATTCAGAAAAAAACTTTATTGACGGCACAACGAGGTCGTTGAATTTATTTAGCTTGCCGGTGGTTCGAATGGTGGTGCCTTTTATTAATTGAGCAGCACGGCGTCATGGCAGTGGGGCTTCGGTGTCAAGAGTTAAAACGCGAGTGTTCTTAAAATGTTTCTTTGAAGGAAATTAGCACACACTTAGCTATTGCACCAGCTGTACGTATGAAATGCCGCAGTGACATTTCACACTACCGGGGAAGAACGTAAACGCTCGGGTTGGCGCGATGACGTATGGCGTTTGGAACATGAAAGTCACGTGACGCAGCTCCGCGCGCTCTGCAAGGAGACTGGAAGTGGCGTCATCGTTGCGTCACATCCGTCACTTCGTGACGTCAAGCTTCGACTATGGACGTTCGTCCGCGTCATGTAGTGGTATGCTCGGATGATGCCTTCTGGTTAAGGCTACGAGTGGTCAAGCGTCCTGCGTTCGCGGCGTTCACTCTCCCGGCAAGCATTCCACGTAGGGTGGAGGCTCGGACTCCTGTAAGAGGCAGTGATCATACGGCGGTGGCTTTGAGTCTTCCACGATCAGCACTGCGTTCAGCGTTCCCTCGTCGGTGCTTGCGAGCCGGTCCCCGCCGTAGGACGGAGTCATCTCTTGGCAAGGGTCCACCAGCGTTCCGTACGACCTGGACAGCATCAATCGACGAGCGTCGGAGGGCAGCGTTCCTGGAAAGACAGGATGTCACGTGATTGCGAGCCACAAATTGGCGCAGAAAGATTTTTCGACACTGATGACACGGTATGCACTCAGTTCATACGTTGGGGCAACGCTGGGGTAGCTATGCAAGAAGCTCGGTCAGCAAAATGCGTAAATCTGCGCGTCTCGCGCTTGGATTTCGTCGTTGTAAACGCCGTAGTGGAGGGCTCCGGAAATTTCGATCACCCGGGGTTCTTTTGAGGGACACTAAAGAGCAAAACGATTTTTCTCATTTTGGTGAAGTACTCTTCACAATACCAAAAACATCACGCTTGCTGCGAGAAGACGCTAGTAAGCGAAAAAAAAACGCAGAAAGAAAAATGTGGGTGGCGACACCACATGAAGTTTCCGCACCATTCGCCGTGACGTCATATGTTTTGACGGCGCCTGCTAGGGACTTACGTAGTTCCTAATCGGTAAAAAAACACATTGTCCTTTGAGGGGGCCATAGACATAACATACCTAGTTTGGGGTAATTTTGTTGAGCCAATGGCACCAAAATATGATAAATACACTTTGAAATTCGTGACGTCACGCGGGGAGATTTCGGCCGAAATTTAAATGACACTTTGAACTTTACTTTCATCTCTCTAATAAACCTATGATGGCGAAATTTAAAAATGAAACTGAGTTCTCAGAGCCCTGTTTTATCGATCTAAACTTGTTTCTCTCTTTGTGCCCCTTTAAGGTGCGCATAAATCTAAGG